>NW_010339997.1:0-1363 GCF_000700745.2 Antrostomus carolinensis | reverse complement strand
CCCGGTGAGCAGGTGGATGATCTCGAAGGCGTGCTTGACGATGCGCACGGTCATCAGCTTCTTGCCGTTGTTGCGGCCGTGCATCATCATGGAGTTGGTGAGGCGCTCGACGATGGGGCACTGGGCCTTGCGGAAGCGCTTGGCCGCGTAGCGCCCGGCGCTGTGGGGAAGGTACTTGGCGTATTTCTCCTTCACCGCGATGTAATCCTGGGGGAGGGTAGGAGAAAATGGGGGGGAAATGGAATTAAAGGTGGGTTTTCAACCAAAAAAAGGAGGTTTTGGGCTGAAAAAATGAATTAAAAGCTTTTTTTCCTCAAAAGAACCAAATTAAAACACTTTTTCCACAAAAAAAAAAAAAACAAATTAAAACTCTTTTTACACAGAAAAACCCCAATTTAAACCCCTTTTTCCACAAATAACACAAATTAAAATCCTTTTTTCCCAGAAAAACCCAAATTAAAACTTTTTCCACAAAAAAACCTAATTAAAACTCTTTTTCCCAAAAAAACCCCAAATTAAAACCCTTTTTCCCCAAGAAAACCCCAAATTAAACCCCTTTTTCCACAAAAAAAAAAATTAAAACCCTTTTTCCCCCACAAAAAAATAAAAGCCTTTTTCCCCCCCAAAAAACCCCAAATTAAACCCCTTTTACCCCAAAAAAATTAAAACTTTTTCCACAAAAAAACCAAATTAAACCCCTTTTTCCACAAAAAACCCAAATTAAAACTATTTTTCCACAAAAAAAACCCAATTAAAACCCTTTTTCCACAAAAAAAGCCAAATTAAAACCCTCTTCCCCCCCAAATAACCAAATTAAACCCCTTTTTTCCCCAAAAAAACCCAAATTAAAACTTTTTCCCCAAAAAACTCTTTTTTCCCCCAAAAAAAACAAATTAAAACTCTTTTTAAAAAAAAATTTAAAACCTTTTTTCCTCAAATAAAAACCAAATTAAAACTCTTTTTCCACAGAAAAAGCCCAAATTAAACCCCTTTTTCCATAAATTACACAAATGAAAATCCTTTTTCCACAAATAACCAAATTAAAACGTTTTTCCACAAAAAACCAAACAAATTAAAACCCCAATTTTCCCATTTCCCCCCAAAAAACCCCCAATTTTCCCTTTTTTCCCCTAAAAATACTCAAATTTTCCCATTTTTCCCCCCAAAAAATCCCCCAATTTTCCCCTTTCCCCCCCAAATTTTCCCTTTTTTCCCCAAAAATTTTCCTTTTTTCCCCAAAAAAATCCCCCAATTTTCCCATTTCTGCACCAAAAACCCCAATTTTCCCATTTTCCCCCCAAAAACCAATTTTTCCCATTTTCCCCCCCAAAACCCCCGAATTTTCCCATTTTTCCCTAAAAAA
>NW_010339996.1:12228-12430 GCF_000700745.2 Antrostomus carolinensis | reverse complement strand
AAACTTAACAGGCAAACTCCCGAAACAACCCCATGCCGTGGTCGCGCGTCAGCCTCCCCCCACAGCGCTGGCCCCAGCGGCTTCCCAGACCGGCCCAGGGGCACAGGTTACTCCGTCCCAGGCGAAGGCACCTGCCCCACGGCGCTGCCTGTTTTTTAACCTGGGCCCTGGCTGGCGGCCGGTCGGGCTTCTCCGCGCCCCG
>NW_010339996.1:11777-12140 GCF_000700745.2 Antrostomus carolinensis | reverse complement strand
GGGGGGAAAAGCCCTCAGCCAAGGGGGTGAGGGGAGGGGACGTGCAGAAACAGCCACGGGCACCCTTTTCCTCCAACCCCGCCGGCGCTGCCCATTGCTCCTGTGCCACCATTCCAGCTGCAATCCAGTGAAATCCATCAAAAATCAGTCAATAAGGGAAAGTGTCAGTGGTCGCTGAAGTTTATCACTGGCAAGTGTTATAGTGAAGACCCTGAATAAATGTTATTGTTGAAAACATATAGATAAGGTAGTTGCTTTGCAGCCTAGTTATTGCAAATATAATTTAGTTATTGTGGGGCTAGTTACCCAAGCTTCGCAAATAGTGCTAAATTTAATCATCCCATTTAAAGATGTCGTGGAGGT
>NW_010339996.1:0-11211 GCF_000700745.2 Antrostomus carolinensis | reverse complement strand
CCCGGCGCTGAATAAACATACCTACTTTACAACTTCTCTAAGTTGTCCCTTTTCCGCACGTCATGGAGTGGGTGCCCAGGGGTTTGGGGCAGAGTCCCATCTGCTTTATCGAATCGGTGCGGGACTTAACAGCTTCAGGCGCTCCTGGTGAGTGGGTAGGCCACATAAGACTGGGAGGGCAACATTCCCGGGAAGTGTGTTTAATATTGTAGCCAGCGAAGTTACTGGTAAAATTAAAGCAGGTGGGCCAGGCAAAGGATTTCTGGGCGGCCTGGCACAGGGCTGATACCTCTGACTGGCTTTAGTGAGATCTGGCTTTCATCGGCATTCAGAATTAGTTCACCCTTTCATTTCTCTGAGCAGGGCATCAGCACAGCTGAGAGAGCGCTAGGTAAGATAGCAAATGAACCCAAGATTCCCTTTTGGTTTCAACAGAAATATCTTTTTTAAAGATACGTGAGGCTGCATCTCAAGTACTGTGTTCAGTTTTGGGCCCCTCACTACAAGGAAGACATTGAGGCACTGGAGCGTTTCCAGAGAAGGGCAATGAAACTGGTGAAGGGTCTGGAGAACAAGTCCTGTAAGGAGCGGCTGGGTGAGCTGGGGTTGTTCAGTCTGGAGAAGAAGAGGCTGAGAGGAGACCTTATGGCTCTTTCCAACTACCTGAAAGGAGGCTGTAGAGAGGTGGGGGTTGGTCTCTTCTCCCAAGAAACAAGTGACAGGATGAGAGGAAATGCTGCTGCACAACTGAGGTGACACAGGATTTCATGTACCAGTAACTTGGAATACATGGAGGAGCACACATTTTGGAAAGAAAAGTTTCAATGCTGTACTTCTTTTCTCCTTTTTAACACGATGATTCACTATCCAACTTTTTTTTGGTTTTTTTTGTGGATATATCTTTTCACAATGTTTTCCTCAGGCCAGGACTGCAGGTACAAGTGAGACCTAGGAGTGAAGAAGGACAGATGGCACTATAAACTGTATTTTCCTTGTGGCAAAATGGCACTTCCTGTAAACAAAGGGGAAAAAACAAACCGAGAAGTGTAACCTTATCCTAGAAGTCCTCGAGCTCATCCTTCCTATTAAAAAAAATGTGAAATTTAAATGTACCAATGCTTTGTGCCTAAAATGTCTATGCTACTTAGGAGTAAAAGGAGTTTGTCTAGTACCTCTTTCACTCTGGAAAGGTTGGATATAGGTTTAGATTTGCCTAGCAGGTGTGACTACAAAACCCATAATCCCGAGTGAGAATGCTCACTCTGAATAATCCATTAGGTTCTTTCTGGGAGTAAACCACGTCCTGTTTGTGCAGCCAGAGAGCCAAGCTGAAGGAGGTAGTAGCTCTGTTTAACTCATCAGCAAAGATGATAGTGCAATACAATAATGAGGCTCACTAAGCCACACGTCATTCTATCACAGTATTTGGTGTGTGGTTAAAACCCAAGGGATGTAGTTGAGCATTGCAAATCTGCTCAGAACTGATGCCTTCCACCCCTGTATGTGTTGGAATATCATGCCTGCAACCTGCAGCTAGCCTTGGCTTAGACCACTGTTCTCCACTGCACTCAGCACGTCTCTAATTGATCAAACTGTAAACTTTTTAGATCTCATCAGTTGCGTACCTTTGATATTTGAAGACTAAAACAAAAGACATGTTTTAAAGCAATGCTATTATTATAATTTTGTTTTCATTTCATAGCTGTAGACTCTTTCATCAAATGCTATAGAACACTATATTGCTTCTCATGGTAAGAACTTCACATGGGTAGGTTTTACCTTAGGGTAATAAGCAATTAGCAGTGTATTAGTGCTTTTTAAAATTATTGTAGACTTAGCTTCTCCTATACAACTGAAAATACAACTCAGCTCAGAATCTGGCTCAAGAATTATGATTGTTAATGTATTTTGGGCTAACACAGATCATTAATATCTTTGAGTATTCTGGGACTTTTGGATTTTGAATTGGATTTGAGAGACAGTAAAAAGGAAGGCAGTATTGCAGTTGGCAGAGAAGATATTTTAGATGATCAGTTACCTCAAAAGGACAAGATGTAATTTATTTTAAAGAAGTTTTCAGAATTTAAAATGATCCATCAAAAGGCAGTAGAAATTTAAATTCACATTAAAAAAATCTATGAGATAAATTGATGGCAGTTCAGCCTAAAGGCAGAATGGCCTTGCTAAAACCCTAAGTCCATAACACAGGAGAAAAAAATGCCATTTTGGAGATAAATTCATATACTTAATGATATTACCTTGCACAAAGCCCATACTATCTTATTGCACTGAGGAGCTTGGAGCAATGAAAATAATGTTCAAAGCCTCATTAGTGAGCCTTTAGCATATGGCTAGTTTTGTCTTCTGTACATTCTCCTACACCAGCTCACCACACTATTACGTGTTTGTTTTACATGCTGATATCTGTATAGATTGAAGGAGATTTCCAGTTGATTTTTCAATGTCATGGAGGTGTCTTTTCAAATTCCTTGAGAGCTACTACAGAATTGCTGATCTATATCACCACTGATAATTATTTGTTTTTAAATACACAACATTTATAATCTGGATTATGTAAAGTACACAGAAAGATCCACAGCAACTGTGATTCTCTTGAGACACTTATATAGACCACCTACATCCATTAAAATGACTGTTGATTTATATAGCTCAGCATACAATAACCTGTTGATCTCTGCATTTTGTGTGATGATACATTATAGAAGCACCTTGTAACACCTCTGCTAGTGAAGAGCTGAAACTGCCCAGTTCTGTGTAACCATAAACACTTCAAAAATCAGATTAGCCAAAGATTGTATGTACCAGAGGAAAAATTTATCTGATTCCTAATTTTTCTTGCTGAAACTTTATTTTACTTTCTTTCAGTGTGGCAAATAATAAAGAAGAGGCTTAACCCATCCTCAGCTGTATATTATATCCCTAAATCCATGTCCCAGGGTAAAGTAATACTCTTTATGTGGCAAGAGCACCATCATGCTTCTGAGGATCTCAAATCACTTTTCAGATATTAAAATCCCCAGCACCATAGTGAGATATTTACGAGTACATGGCAGTGACCTTCATTTTACAGATGAGGAATCTGAGGTGCAGAAAAGTTAAACAACTTGGCCAAGATTACAAAATAAGATACTGGAGGAGCAAAGAACATGGAATCATTGATTTTTCAGCCATGTGCTTTAACAGCTAGAAAATTCTCCTTCTGAGAAAAGGGAAGGAAAGAATAAAGGGGGAAATGGGAATAAGAAACTAGAGATGATGTAGATAATTCTTAAGATATATTGGCAGAGTGGTGTATGAGATATAAGGGAAAATGAGAGTAGCTTCCATCTGAAATACATCCACAGAGGGAGAGATGTGCAGCCTGCTGGGGTAAGCTCTCAAATGAACAGTCAGCCATTAAATAGAAATGTGGATTTGAGATCTATCAGTTGGGACATCTTCAGACAATTTATACCCATGACCAAGTAATACTGGCTGCTGTTCAATATCTGATCAGCTGAAAGAATCTTTATTAGCAACCGTGAACGACTGCGCTGCAGGATATAGATGAAGCAGAACTGAATGTGCTGGGGAGGCAGCCCCACGCATCTTGGCTATCCTGTTGCCTTCACTTTATGGTACAGAATCATCAATCAAAGCTGATCCCATTACTTCTAAAGGAAAATCAGGGAGCTAGAGTTCTACATTACCTGCAAACTCATTTCAAAATATGTATTTCTAAAACAAAAACCCTTGCTCACAGGTGAGATTTTCCAAAATATTCAGCACTGGCCCAAAACAGCTTCTTCTGGAACTAGCAACAAGAATGTTTTCATTCAGTGGGAGCACAACTTGTCTGAGGCCGTGCTCTTTGGACAATCCCACACAAATTATTTTTGTTCAAATTTTATCCTTCTAACAAGTCACATTTTTCACTATTGTCCTTTAGCAATGAAGAAGCCAAAATTCAAACACTACGAATAACAATGATTAATTTCTTCATTTATATACATAAATATTTTAGTGGAAAGATCAATCCACTGCCAATCTGTTCTTCTGTGGCCTCCCTTCATAACAGCTGGATGTGTCAGGCTTTTGAAAAATTGCTACTCAGGCCATGAGTGGGCATGTTCAGGTCCCCATGTTATAAGCTGCTAACGTTAGAAGTGCCCATGCTTCAGGTCAGGTTATCTCTTGAAACACTTTATTACCCTTTTCTTGGAATATGGGAGTTGAAAGCAGGCAGCCTTGTGGCAGAGAGAGAAATAAAGACAACAACTGCAAAACTGTGTTGTTTTTATTTTAAACATGCAAAATACAGTTCATGCATCTGCCATTTTGAAAAATCTCTCAGTTCGTATCAGATTAAACCAAAGACATTTTGGCTATCGACTCTCAATAAATATTTCAAAATGCTTTACAGTGTAAAGATAAGAAATTTAGCAAAATTTCAACAAACCTGTATAAAAACCAGATACAGATAACTTTTTATTTCAAGGCGACATGCTGTAATGTAAAGAGTTCACTTTTTTTCTGGATTTTTTTTCTCATAAAAATTTTTCAACAATACAACTGCTTAACAGATTTAAGCCTTTAGGCTACACATGCAAAAAAAAAAAAAAGGTTATTTTAGTTAAAAAACACCAAAACGTGCTATTTTTTTTTTTTGTTTAGTATTTCAGTACAGTAATTGTAGACAGTAGCATTTTTCTTTTTTAATTTTGTAAAAGAGTGCAGGCAGGTTCATGGAGCTAGTGTCCTGGAAGACTCGTACTCTGACATACATTTTGGTTTTATCCCTTTGCCATTGTAATAGTCCACGACTTGGTTTGGAACTTCAGCCAAAACGCTTTTTGCTAGAGCAGCTGGGGATGCCTGCAGGAAATGGTAGAAAACATAAGCGTTAACCTGTCTCTCTGCTAGACGTGCCCTGGGTTTTAGAGTCGTTGGTGCCATGAGATCAAGGTAGGGAGTATGGTACGGAAATGGAAGGCAAAAAAGACTCAAAGTGAGCGCACTACTGCTGGAAACTCATTTGATAAGTCAGCTGCCTGAAAATACTACAGTAAAGCCAGAAGTGCTCTGCCTAGGTCCTTTTGGACTGTTTTAAATTCCGTGCAAATGAATTTTCCTTGCACGCTGGAAGAGCACCATACCGCAGTGTAAAGGGCTGCAAAGACTTCATTCATCAGAATTCAGCGGGGAACCCTGCAGAGCTTCAAGTGGAACATGAATGGACATTACTGCAAAAGGGAGGCCTTCATCACCATTCTGCTCTTCAGGATCTGGCGTGGTGAAACTTTTAATTAAATAAAAATTACTTTGTTTTCATTGGAATTAAACCATGGTCACAAGAAAGCTTCAATCCTAGGCTTTGTGGAGCTTTTAAAGCTCTTCCTGCAATGTATAAATGGTGGGTGTCAACCCAACTTAAGAACTGATGACCCTGAAATGTAGAGATGGATATAGAGATGGCCACTGGTTTTTGCCCCAGGCAGGGAGGAGGGCTACCCGTGAGTGCAATGAGAAACCGTGCCCTCCATCGACAACACACAGTTGCTGCCTCGCACCCCGACGATGATTCATTTTAAGCAGTGGGGCCTGTGGATGTTTTGTGGGCAACCAAGACCTGCATGTGCTGCAGGGATTTTCCTCAGCCCCTGAATTTAGCAGTGACAAAACTGGCCTCCTGTTCTCCCATGCAGCCCAATAGCACCCTCTTGCCTCATGCTTTGGATTTGCTTGTTTCTAAGTATTTGGGTAAAGTTGATTCCAAGCCCTCCAGAGCCAGCCACAAAAAAATGCAGTAAAAATGCAAATGCTTAAACATTAGTTTGAGAGGTTTAAACTAATGTGTTTATCTCCTGACAGAGCACACATGGATCACACATTGCAGCTCGGATGATGCACAGGAATTTGACCAGTGGCTAGGTCACATTTCTCCTGCATACCAAGTACTTTTTCCCACATTAATGAACACTTCCCTCTTAACTGTCTCTTATATTGTCAGCCAGGTTTCAAAACTACCATGTCACAAAGTAGTTGTATTGACTGTTTATTGCCCTACTCTGTTTCATGGGGTGGGATCCTTATCCTTCCAGAGTCATAAAATTAGGCTTGCATAGGCTGTAAATGGTGAACTATTTCATAGGCAAGTCACATAGTTCCCTACCATGACATTTATATCAAAATATTTGTGCAGGCAAAAAAGCCCAGAACATTTCTGCATGAACAAACTGGCAAAGCAGAGCCCATAGTTTGTGTGACAGGCAGCAACTGTTCTCAGGTGTTGCATAGTAACAGAACCCATTGATTTTAATCCTGCAAAGCAAAATGCATGTTTTTCCACAGTTGCCCTGTTATTGCCTAAACCTATTTTCAGTGAAACCAGCAGAAAATACCCCTTGGAGTCAGGCAAATGGCTGATTTCTATGTTGCTATTGAGAATTACTGTTTTTTTAATCTCTTTCCCAGTGTGCCAAAGCTACACATACTTTAGCCTGCCTCTGCGACATCTTAACAAAAAGACAACCCTACATAAAGGGTAAAAATAGGGAATGGGGGGAGTGCTGGGCCATTGCTGCACACAGAAGCCCTAGCAATGAGGAAACTTCACTCTGCTCTATCTTTAAAAATGCTGGACAGGAGCACTTGCTCTAAATCTAAAATTAGGATCTTCTCTAAATTGCGTGTAGTCCATGTGTCTGAACATTGGGCCAGTACTCATCTCTCTGCCTAATCCTCCCGTCGCCACTCCTCTCTCTTCTGACACCACATCCATTCATCCTGAATGAAGGGTCAGCTTTTCAGAACAGGCTCTGTCAGGGCTCAGATGCATGGCTGAATCACCGCCACTTGAGGAGTCAACTGAGCTATGCACTCCTCTCCCAGCATGCATGTGAAGCCTTTCCCTGAGGTTTAAGCTAACACATTTACCGTGCTCATAGGCGCACAGGCAATGTGTGGCCCCACACAGAGTTGCCCCTTTGGGTAGCTGGCTTGACTCTGCACTTCAGTCTTAACATAGACAACTGTTGCTTTCCAGAGTTTCATCATGACAGTGATGTCTGTTGGTCCTGGGGCTCCTTCCAGCAGGGAGCATCCCGAAACCAGAGTTAGGGGTGATTTTGTGCTTGACAATTTGGGCCACCTGTATCGTATGCACTTTTGTGGTAGTTAAGCAATCTCACTTCTAGATCAGATTGTGCAAAGCAGCATTTGTATAAGTAAAAATCAGACCTAGTAACTTCTGAGCTAAAAATCAGGGCCAGTTCAGCAGTGCTGAGTAAGGGTTACCTTTGCTGGGTTTTTAACACAGATGGTACATGAATGTTTTACTGTAATGTTTTCTCCACTGTTTAACTGCTATGCTTGAAGAGCATCCTAGCAATAAACACCTCAAGATGAATAGTTCTTAATTAATGGCTAATACACAACAATCAGATCAGCCAGCAGCAGGAAAATAATCCCCTATGATGATAATTGGTGTATATTACAAATGACTGTTGATTCAGTTCTATAGCTTCACCATGCTTAATCTTTAATTACAATGCATAGTGCAAAACATTGCTCCTTGCAGTGGTTAAGAGCTGTGCTTTCCACATTCATTTGTGATACATGTGTTATTAAGTCACAGTTGTTAGCCTTTATGATTAAATACATTGCAGAGTGGAGTACAAGCTACCTGTGGCATCAGTTTTGTGCACAGTAAATCTATCATCCATCCTGAAGGCAGAGAATTTCAGCTCTTAAAATATGACTGGGAATGGACTGAGACAGGTGATTTTCTTTAAGTACATTTCAGTGATTGCAAGCATCACTGTTCTGCAGTTTCAGGTGAAGGACACTCACATTGCTGGGGTGGTGATAATTATAGAGAAGAAATTCACTTTAGTTCATGGAAAATATTTTCCCTTTGTTTATGTTCCTCTGTAGTGAATTGCACATGTCACCCACTATACAATGGAACATTTTTTTTAAGCAGTAAGGGTTACCTTGATTTTATCACGCCTCTGCAACTACAGGATTTGCAAAGAATCACAACAATTCTTATTGCTATTTTGATAGCTTCAAAGATATTCCTTAAGAGAGTAAAAAAGGTAAGATGCTTTGCTGAAGTACTCTCTATAGGGAGATTAAACCCCTATGATAAAGCTTTCTGTCTATGCTGGGTCTCGAGCCAGTAAAATGTTGAAGTGGGTATGAAGTTTTAGGTATATGAATAATTGTAACTAATTGAAATGTGTTCAATGCCCATATAAGCGCTGTGCAGGATCAGAACCTTCTCTGAAATCAAACTTATAAAATATAAGGGATTCACTCTGTAGGTTATTTTTACAATTTCCTCTTTCCCCCTTTCAATTTTCTCACAGAGGCAGCTTTTGGATAGATTATTTTTGATCTCTTTGGATAGATATGAGATTTTGAGTTCCAGGCGGACCTAAGAATTGAAGTAATGAAAAAAGGTATTGTTTGGGTTGACCCCAAGTTAATTTTGGTTTACTGTTGCAGCAAAACAAAAAATAATTGCTCACAAATAACATTTTCTTCCCTCCTTCCATCAGTAGTAGAGGTAATATGGATTTAGGCATAATATTTGATTAATCAGAAAAACCTATAAACCTTCTACATCTTGATTTGTAGTCTTTCTAAAAAAGATCCTTCAACTTTTTTCTATTTAATAGTTGAACAACCTAAATATCAAAACTAAATACAGAGTACATTGACAAAAGGGAAGTGATTTTTAACAAAATATATCTTTTACTTAAAGCTGTCAAATGTAATATACTGATTTATGGAAATTCTTGTGTTTTATTAGAACTCATCTAACAAAAATATCCCAAATGTGTTAAATCCGCATTTCTCTGTTGGGAAAAATAGGTTGGAATCAAAACATCACACTAATTTCTTCCGTGAAAGATTATTTCACTAGCTGATGCAAAAGGAATTGTCTTTTGTTTGTGCTGAGGATATGTAAGCAGGATAACTGTAACTGTCAGTTTTTTTCAGACAGAGAGATTATTTGGGATATGACAATAAAAAAATTCAACTAGAAGGGGTTATTGTTGTGGCCACTCATCCATTACACTGACATTTGTTGAAATACTGAAAGATCACAATAAACAGACTAAATATCAAGTTGCGTAAGATATATTGACTTTTCTGATATAGCAAATACATTATCTATTTCTGTATCTATATTATCTCTGCTACTGAGAGAAAGTGGGAGGAAAATACCACTATTTAACAAGAGCAATAAATTTTTAAGATTGCTATCCTCTCCCAGTACTGGGGAAGTTAATCTATAAGAGATAAAAATAATATATGCTTGTCATTTGATCAACGCTAGCAATTAAAATCACATGTAGCCTCACTCACAAGTTAACACCAAAGGCACAACATATTCAGTGCCCAGAACTGCAACTGTCAGTGTGAATCTATTCAGTCAAGGATGACTTCAACTTTGCTATAAAATCACAAAATGAAACTAAAAATAACAAATGCAGCTGGTTTTGCCAGTTCCTTGCAGAAACTTGTTTTTGACTGATTTAAAGTAGGTCTAGCACTAGCCCATAAATAACTTGCCTCTTGACACTTTTGCAATAGACAACAGTGCATTTGTGATTATCTGATGAAGGAGCATCATAAGCTATGAGCAAGCAGGTCGTGCTCATGCTTTGTTCTGGCAGATATGTGGCTGAGTGGCACTGTCAGCATAGAAATGTAGGTATCTACAATTCAGTGGCAAATCTGTAACCATTTGGCATGGTATCACCAAACTAATAACACAAGGTACTTTTTATCTCCTGTGAGGATCCATTGTTTACATAAAGGTGGAGGGAAAAGAGGAACAAACTTGTTTCTCTTACTCCTCAGTAGAGTTTGTGAAAGTAAGAAGTGCATCTAGATCTAAGACAAATATGACAAAATTGTATTTTGAAGTGAGAATAAAGAGCAACTCTTGAGAAGAGGAAAATAAAATTAAGGTATTTTGGAAATAGAAAACAAAACAAAAATCCTGTGGTAACAAAGAGACTAGGATAAAAAAAAAAAAAGAAATGTAAGCATTGCAAACCCATGTGCAGATCAAAACCAACCCAGAGTTGGAAACTTCTGTGTGACATATCGAGATCCAAGGGTCACCAGCATATGGGAGCAGATTGGAAAGGGCAATCTCTTGAGGAGAATGAGTCAGTTGTTACACTGTGGGGTAAAGAAATTTTCAAATCAAATACCAAGGATATCTTTCTGAGACACTGAGGGAGGCAACCAGGATGCCGTGGGTGGATAGTCCTGCCTGTGAGAACTTAGGGACCTAAATTTCAATACAGAAACAACCTCCTGGGGAAGACTGTGAGTAAAAATTTGCAGCCATTTCAGCTGCCTGTGGAAATGAAGGGATGGAAAGCTGAATACAGTAGTCTTAATAGAACAGATGCAAAGAGAATGGAAAAGAGACACCAGGAAAAATAAGTCAGGGAGGGCAACCAAACTAAAATCAGGGAGAAAGCGGAGGTAAGGACTGGCACCACAAGAAGCACATGGATTCTGCCCCATCTCTTCTTTCCCTGCCCTCACCATCTCACTAATGGAGCACATTTCATTCTGTATTCCCTTTTTTTCTTCATTTGTGACACAATACTGTCATAGACTTACTAAACACTTCATGCCCATCCAGAATTAGGCCCAGCCCCAGGGGCCATTCACCATATATTATATACATTCAACCTTCTGCAGAATGGACAGAAAAGTCAGCTTACGTGTTTGAAGTTCCTAAATGGCACAAACTGGACAATGTCTCGAAGCACAGGCTCGCCCTTGGGAGACCTCAGGATCCCATCATCACCATCCAGCATCTGCATGTCACTAAAATCAGCGTTCCCCACTCCGACAATGATGACTGACATGGGAAGATGAGAGGCATGGACAATGGCCTCTCTGGTGTCAGCCATGTCTGTGATGACGCCATCCGTTAGAATCAGCAAGATGAAATATTGCTGAAGTTGTTGAACAAGAAGTGAAAAATTACATCATTAGTTAATCTTCCAAAGCTGCTTGCCCTTTTCCAGTATAAAACTGTTTCTGGTAACTCACTTATGGAAGTTTTGGAATACAAAAGAACCTTTATAGTGTCTCAAAGGTCAAATGTGTTTCCTGTCCAAACCTCATAGAATCATAGAAGCATAGAATAGTTTGGGTTGGAAGGGACCT
>NW_010339994.1:0-18651 GCF_000700745.2 Antrostomus carolinensis | reverse complement strand
TGGGGGATGCTAAACCCGAAGGTGCTGCAGCCCCCAAGGAGACCCCCAAGAAGAGGAAGAAGTTCTCATTCAAGAAATCCTTCAAGCTGAGCGGGATCTCGTTTAGGAAGAGTAAGAAAGAAGCTGGGGACTCCTCGGGGTCCTCTCCCACGGAGGAGCAAGGGAAGGCAGAGGCCAAGGGCGAGGAGAACCCTGCTTGCTCGGGCAGCGGGACGCAGCCGTCGGCTCCCCCCGAGGAGGGGACAGCAGAGGAGCAGGGCAGCCCCGGGGAGAGCAGCCCGGCTGCGGATGGGCAGCAGGGAGCTGAGCCCGAGAAGGAGGATGCAGAAGCAGGAGGAAGGAAGGAGGAGGAGAAGCAGCAGCAGCAGCAGCCAGGGGAAAGCCACGGAGATACAGCCAAACCAGGGGAGCCCTCAAAATCTGTGGGGCCTGAGCCTACAACAGCTCCGGCAGCGGTGGAGCAGAAGGAAGAGTAGAGCCCACTTGGCATCGTCCTAACTTAAGACTCTGACGCCGTCCTCTCCATCCCGGTAACACCACGGACTCGCTGCCTTGTCCACACACCTTCCTGTCCCACCTAGAACTGACACCACCACCTTCTAAAACCAACACTCTCCTCCCCCTCCTTCAGTTCTTTCTTTCCCTCCCCTGTTAGAAAGCTGGTTTGGATTCCCACCACCACCACCACCACAACCTGGAGTAGTTTTACCTGAATCCTTTAAAACTGTGGAGGAAGATTATCCTGGACATAACTGGAATTTACAGTCTGTAAGAACCCAGATCTCCCATCCCGCTCTGGTATCTCTGCTGGTCTCCTGACTGTCCCCAGTCACCTCCCAGCAGTCTTCAAAGCCCAGCAAACCAGTGACTGTTCAATGGATTCTTTTTTCTCAGTTTACATTCCTGGTTCTGACTTTCATTTCAAGTATTTTGTGCTTTTTATAGAAATCGATGGTTTAAAAGCTAATCTGTTTAGTTTTTTATAATGTCTTACTCTTGGCTTAAAAAACCATAAAGCTTGTAAGTCCGCTGTGTTTAATTCTGCTTCTAAGGGATAACTTTTAGGGTGTGGGGTGGAGGGAGGGGGCCTGCCAGCTGTATAATGTGAAGCAACATTGTTTTCTCTGTAAATAATTTTTTTAATGGCCAAAAACCACTTGATTTGCAATTTTCCAACTTCTAAAACAACAAACAAACAAACAAACAAAAGCTGTATGGGCTTTCTTGTAACATTTGAAAGGAATAAATGGTGACCCCTTTATGGGTGAGCTCGAGTCCTTCTTGTCCTGGATGCCAGACGAGGGCCAGGGGAAGATAGCAGTTGCTTATTTAGTTCAACAGCTGCTGCATTTAATCACTCCAGCCCTGGCTCTGCTCACAGTTAATTGACTTGCAGCAGATGTAGAGCTACAGCCACAAAGGACTTTCTCACACAAGCCTCTTGTCGCTGCCTTAGGATCACTGTTCAGCTGGCTGCTTGGTACCTGTTTTCTTAGAGATCTAACCCATTTTTTTTTTCCTAGTGAGATAGAAAAGAAAAAAAAAATCCTTTCTCATACATTTTCATGGGTGAAATTCCCATTTTAAGCTTGGTTTCTTTAATTTTAATATTTTTTTTAGTAGCTTTAGAATAGATTGGCTCCTCTTTCTTGAAAAACAAAACCCAAACGCCGTGCTGGAGCACAAGAACTAGGAGCCAAGATTGACTTCCAAAGAGAAAATGAAGGCACACTGGGTGCCTCTATCACCTCTCCTGGGATCTGCACAGGGTTAGAGGTGATTTTTCCCCGAGATGGGTGTGCAGCAGAAGGAAGGAGCACTGTCCCTCTCCAGCAGCTCAGAGGTTGAAGGCTACAGCCCCCCCAGGAGCTCCTCCTGCCCATGTAGGCTGCAGCAGCAGCACACAGCCCCTCCATTTAATGGCCTGCTCCTAATTCCCATCTAATCACCTGCCCCTGCTGTTCTGACTGCCAAAGACGATGGAGAAAAGCAAGGACCATTGTTTGCCCAACTGGCACCACTCTGACAAGGCAGGGCCTTGGGGCAAGGACCATCACTGCTCTTCTGTAGCCCTTGAGGTAGGTGGAAACGGCCAAAAATTCTTTAGTTTTATGCAGCACATCTTTCAATCAATAGTGAGAAGCTAAAGCAAGCGACCCAATTCCAACTGCAGCAGGGTATTCATAAAAAAAAACCCAACTAAAAAAGGGTATTTTAAATGTAGGCAGAGTGGTCTCTAAATTATTTGTAAGGTTGGTCGCAGTCTGTGGGGTCAGACACAGCTGAGATGCAGGGCTGGGTGGCTCTGGCAGGGAGCTGCCGTGGGGAAGCGTGGCAGCCATTTTAAGAAACACTGGAAGAGAGAAGGACTGCGGTCACACACGGAGCTGGAGAGGGTGACTTCAATGGTACGCTTGTTTTTGTTCAAGGAGGGAAGGATTTTAATTGTCTGCTACGGTGAAAAGGATAACTCAGGGCTCCTGGAGTGTTATTACAGCAATGAGAGTCAACTGTGCCACACAAAGGGGTTTTTTTATTAATTATATAAACAGCAAATTTGGCTTATGAATGTTGTGTGTCCATTTTGGGTGTGATCAATGCTCAGTTGCAGAAATAACCTGCTCCTAATTATATTACAGAAATTTTTTTCACTTGAATACCAGATAAAAATCACTTTAAAGTTCATCCAAGAGATACTCCCTTCCCATAGCTGATTATTCCTTCTCCAGATTAGCACTGCTGTCAGAGCACAAGCTGCACCAAGCACCATCACTGCAAACAAACCACAAACCCAATGAGCATCAGCAATGCTGCTGGATGAGAACCCAGCTGTAATTTAGGAAAGAGAGGCACAAGAATTGCCCTAGTGACCCTTAGTAGAAGAGCTGTGAGCAAACAAAACCTGTGGTATTTCAACTTACCTTTTCTGGAGAGAAAGGGCATGAGGAGAATTTCAAAGTTATTTTATAAAACACAGAGAGGGGGGAAAAAAAAATCCAAAAACCAAACAAACATCCCCAAAAGAAACTAAAGCAATCTTTCCAAATAAAATGCTTCAGTTGATGTATTTGAACCAACACATCTAGCCCTCTTTGTGAAACAGGGGAGGAAAGTAATCACACCTCACCTCACCTTTCTTTCCAAAACCTTATTACAGCTGTTGTTGTTTTTGTAGCTGGGACCTATATCACATCATGATCATGACCAAGGTACTGCACCATTTTCCAGCAATGGCTCTGAAAACAAACAACTCCCACTCTACCCCAGTGTTTCCTCTTAGCAGAAAGCAGTACAAACTCACACCAACCATAGAAATGTACCAGTTTTATTACAAAGATTCTCAAAATTCAAAATAAAAGCATCTTTAAAAAACCACAATATATTTCCCCCCCACCCCCCCTCCCCAGACACAAAGATACACTGATCTCTCTCGCTTCACATACAAACACTGAAGAGCGGGAGTGACACATCACTCAGATCCAAAGAGACTACAAAACTCACGGTGGAAAAGGGGAAAAAAAAACGTATTTAAAAAAATAAAACATTTAAAAAATAACCTGTGTTAAGTTAGCAGCATTATTAGAGTTGAAACCATCAGCAGCGCTCCGTGGGAGGTACAGATCCTCTTATGGACAGAGGAATCCCCCTGAGAAAGGAGAGCAGCGAGTCAAAACTGCCTGCAAAACTTCTGCAAAGCATTTCACCAAAAGCTCAACTAATGATCAAGCTGTACAAAACGAGATGCAAAAGAAAAAGGCCAGTTCTGGTCACAAAGACTTTTGGGTGTGAGATAATGCGTGGGAGTAGGAAGAGGAGTAGTTATAAAAATGTACAGAGCCCCATCTGCTGCTCCCTTATAAAGATAACAGCTCAGTGGGCTGATAAAAAGGTTCTCCATATTTACTGGCCTTGAGAGCAAGAGAGAGAGAGAACAGTTCAATTTGAAAACATTTGTTTTTCAGTGAGTGACAAACATCGACAAGAGCTTTCAGCCGGGCTCTGTATGGCCTGGCCTTTAGACAAGCTGGGAATTTCTGTGGTGGTTTCAGCCTAAGACACAGATCAGTACTGAGAAAGCACCTTACAGCATGTAACGTGTGTAGCCAGGGGCAGAACAAGCAGGAAAAGCAAAAGCAGGCGGCCAACTGGGCAGTAACTCGCTTCTCCCCACAAAGAGGGGCATAAGTATAGAAAAAAAAAAAAGGTATAAAAGTGTCATCCCTTCTTCTCTTACTCGAGATGCAGAATGCTGCCACACTAACTGGATCTGCAAGATCTTGGAAAACATCAACCACCACATTAGAGTGATTTTTTTTTTAATTTATTTTGCATTTTCCAGATCTGCACCTGCAGGGCTCTTGGGCTGATTCACTAAAGCGCTTTTCAGATTGGTTTTTTTTTAAGCTGCTTCATCTCTTTCTGCAAGTTTGCTGCAGGGAGGTAGCCAACTCTATTCAAGAACTGCACTATTTGACCCTGAGAAGAGGCACCAGCTTGCAGTTAACTTGCCATGGTGGAATCAAACTGAAAACCAAAGGAATAATCAGTCTCTCTCACAGGTTTCATTTTGGGAACTCCTATTCCCCCCCCCCCCCCCCCCCAAAAAAAAAAAGGAAAAAAAAATTAAAACCAAAAAGAAATTTCATGGCCATCTTTCCACCTAACCTGAAATGCAGATACTACTTCTACTTAAATTATTATTTTTCCAAGGGTGGTTATTTTAGAGGAGAGAGTAAAGAAAGGAAGTGAATTTTTTTAAAGACACACTAAGGAGGCAGTGGAAGGCAAGAGTGAAACTTCCCAGTCACCAAATCTGGGCAGTGCAGGTCTGCCTACTCCGCAGAATCCTCCCTATCTGCTCCCAGAGGAGTGCAGCAAGGAATAATTTACAGTTCTCAAGTCATTTATATATTTATATAGAAATATATACAGAAACATATATAAAATATAAATCCTGTGGAATGGGAGGCAACCAGAGAAGCTAACCTAGGACAACTATGCACTGACAGGTACTGTCCAGCTGCAGCCATCTTAGGTGGATTTTGTCTCTTCCTTCACCCTGTGAAAGCAAAAAGTGAAGAATTTGGTTTAAAGAAGCAACTCAGGCTGTGCCCAAGGTTTAGTAACAAGCCAGAGCCACAAACTTAAAAAATGCTGCTTATATGGCCCATCATCTAACTACCACATCACTCCTCCAACCCCTCAGGTTGTACAACACCTCACTGAGGGCACAGGTAGATGCACAAGGAAGTACAGGCACAGCCAGGAGACAGGGCTCACCCTTTGGGTTCTGCTTTCTCCTCTTTTGCTTTTTCCTCTTCTTTCTCATCTAGGGAGAAAAATAACAAAGAAAAAGACACACAGTAGTGCAGTAGGAAAGTACATGACAGGCAAAGTTCCACAGAGCTAGGAGGGCTCCTAGCCTGAGCTTTCATACTTACCTTTCTTCTCCTCTTCCTCCTTTTCCTCTTCTGTTTTCACACGCTTCGCTTTCTTAAAGTTGGCAACATTTTTGCGCCCTCCTTCCCCTTCATCTTCAGAGTCAGAGAATTCTTCATCACAGGATATTCTTTTATCAGAATTGCGGACTGAGTGTGAAGAGGATAACAGGTTGTTTCAGCAGATTTAGAAGTCAGGAGACACCAAGCACTAACTTCTCCATCTACACACGGGAATGAACTAACGAGCCTACGTTAAGTCAGAATTAGGCCAGGATAAAAACTCTTTATCTTTCTACCTGCCCTATCTTTTAACTCATCAGTCCTAACAGCTCATGCCTGAGATCTCAGATCACATGTAGGACTTGGCTTAGGTACAGTGTAGTGTCTAGACTTGACAGCATAAGCAGGTTAACCAACCTCACACTGAGCAAATCTGTCTGCCACATCTAAAGGCCATCAGCCAATCTGGGATATAAACCAGCATTTTCACTGTGGAAGACAACTTCTGGGATCAAACCTGACAAGTCTCCCAGAAAAGTATTCTGTCATAGCACCTACATCACAGGAACTGTTTAAATTCTCACATCAAAGCCTAGGTTCTCCTGTTATGGAAATCATCTGGCATAAGTGCTATTTCTCCAAGGAAAAAGAAATCTACCAGCTTTGCAGCGCTTAGCATCATTGCTTTATCTTCCCAAATCAGTCATAAAGGTGGGAAGAGATTCAAACTGAAGGATGCCAGAATGGAGATCTATCTAAATCATATATCCTCCTCTCTTTACTAAGGTAACTCAGTTTAGAGCCTACACACTTCTCCAGTTCAGTATTGCACCCACAGGCTCTGAGCAGTCTGCTTCCCAACCAGGCAACGCAACCACGCCAGAGACAAGCACCTACTCGAAATGCGTTTCTCAGGATCCTCTTCCTCTTCATCTCCACTGTCTTCTTGAACAGCATCCTCAGGAATTGGCTGCATCTGGACACCAGGGGCATGAGGCAGCATGCGCAGATTCTCAAAGAGACGTTGCCTAGAGCCAGCCAGGAAAGGAACACCTCCGTCAGCCAGATGCCACCCACGGCTGCGAAGCCCCCAGTAGAAGGTGTCAGTCTTACCAAGAGGAGCACTTACTTGATCTTCTCCAGATACTCATTGGTGTTCTGGTTAGTCATGTTCGAAGGACTGATGTGGAGCTTAAAGTCTGGTCCAAAGTACTCAAAATAGTCATTATATGGAAGTTCTGTAGGGAAGTTAAAAAGGAATAAACACCAAATTACCACTGGAATGGTGAGGAAATGCCACAAGCACATCGTACTTCCACAGAGAAGCACAACTGCATTTACCTAGGCACAGGAGCCAAAGCTCTCCTGGCCCAAACTCAGATCCAAGCAGACAACTTATCAACAGTGCAGTCAAAGCTTACTTGGCAGTTAAACACTATCAGTGCACACAAAAGTTTTCAGTAGAAGGTGCTCTCATTTCAGTAAGACAGCAAGAGTGCTGGGTACCTTTTGCTGGAAGGGAGAGCTACAGGACTGGAATGCCAACAAGAACAGCTACTGCAAATCAAGGCATCCAAAAGCTCTTCCCCAGTAATAATCAAGAGATAATGAAACATCTTAGGGTTGCTACCTCTCCCACAGCAACATCATTTCCTTGAGCTCTGTTACTAGAGTGTCATTGTCCCTTAGTCTCGTTTCAGAGGCTCCAAGGGAGAATTACCATTAGGAATTTCAGTGTCCAAAGCCACAGCAGTCTCATAGGTCCAGCATCTAGCCACGTTGCGGATCGTATAGCCACCTCCTCCCAGCATCAGCATAGGCAAATTAAAACTTTTTACAAACTCCACACACTTGGCATGACCTGCAGCAAAAGCAGGGGAGGAAAAGGTCACAGCCTCACAGCTTAAGAAGAAAAACCTTTCAATGACATCTAATGATACCAGTTATGCCAGTTCAACATGGGCACTATATGATACTCTTACCTTTGATGGTCAGATTAAAACAACCCAGCCTGTCCCCTGACAGAGAATCTGACCCACACTGCAAGACAACTGCGCTAGGCTGGAACGTCTCCATCACTTTAGATATCACCTAAACAAGAAAGCTGTTGTTACACACTCTCCACAGGACAGTGACACAGCAACACAGTAATGTCCATGTCAGCAAGTGACATGAAGACATCCCTAGTGTTCCCACAGCTGCTGGCTCTCCTATATTGGTAACAGTGAGGCTCTTACAAGAGCTTACTGATGACAGGCTGCAATTGTTAGGGAAGAACACAGCCCCTGAAGAAGCTTATCACAGAAAACTGAATCCATCTCCCCAAAGAACAGCTCCATGAGCCACCCAATGACAAAGTGTGATCCATAAAGAATCACTCAGCAAATGTCTTCACTTACTGGCTTGAATATTGCTTCATAGGACTCGTCATCAATCCCATCCCGGAGGGGGTAGTTGACAGCGTAGTACTTGCCTTTGCCTGCACCAATATCCTATTAGAGTGAAAGAGATGAGAGACCACAAGTCACCAGAAAACCAACTGCAACACATAAATTGGGCCCCAAATTAGGAAGTCTGGGATTCCATCAGTGTAATCTGAATGTCAGTCTGGGCTCCAACGGACAAACACTGTCCTGGTAGAAGGAGCCAAGAGTCAGCTCACTCCTAAGTGGATGCATTTGGCCCTCAGTGTTCAGAGAAGAAAAATCTACTCCTGTCACCACTTTCATGTTGCTGTGAGCACACAGGCTCTCATCTCACTGGCAAAAGCCACTCTCTTACACGGCAGTAAAACTGGCAGCTGGAATTCTAGTTCCTAACCTGTACACTGAAGAGATGCACGGCCCAAAATACCAGTTTGGGCTGATCATGCAGTCTAGCAACTGAAGGAATCTAGTTTTACTTTAAAATAATATACATATATTTACATTTCCATTATCTCCCTCATAGCCAAGTGTTTTATAAAACAATATTAATTTCATTTCTGCTGCACCAGGGAAGAATGCTGTATCTACATGCAAGTTCACAACACCAGTGCCCAACTCTGGGCAGGGTTGAAAAAATACAACTCACAAGTGGAAGACAAGAGAATTCAGACCAGAAAAATGAAATTCCACTAAAAAGCACATAAAAAAAAAAAAAAAGTAATGAACATTTTGCCACTGAGAAGAACATTCTGGCAATGTCAGAAGTCACAAAGTGAACCACACCTGTAGCTAACTTGAAAGAGTGCCACAGTTAACACCACAATTCATTAACATGCAGAATGACTCACAGGAGGAAACGCCAACAGGATAAAACAACAGCACAGAAGGACACCCTCAAACTTTCACCCAAAAGCTTGTGTGACTAAACTTAGTTTGCAAGCAGCTACAGATGACCAACGTGCCATCTTAAAGAGTCACTTTTCTGAGCATAATTGTTGCTAAGAGACTGATATCAAAGCTTTGGTTTTATTACTATACAGGCCATGATCACAGGAACAAAGCCCCCGCTCCGAGAGCTCAGCCAGCTGCCTCACACATACACCTTGGCCATCAGAAAAAGGATATGCCACCTTGAGAGCAGGAAAAACGCAGGAGAGCAGTGATTTTAAAGTAGTATGACAGCAAACAGATGGAAAAGATGAAATTCCAGGGTAATTTTCTGCTAAGCCTTCCTCCTCACCCGTAGGTCCCCTGTTCCTGGGAAGTATTCTCCGTATTTATGAAAGGACACGGTCATGACACGGTCTGTGGTGTAGAAGGCTTCCTCCACGCCATCTCCGTGGTGAATATCAATGTCAATATACAGCACTCTCTGGTGATACCTAAGATCAGAAAGGAGTTAAAATACTGCATTTCTTCAGAGCAGAAACCAGCAGAGCAAATGGGAGGAGAGGAAGGAACTGGGTGCTAATCCCCAGGAGGCACAGCTACCAGCCAGCTCTCTCTCTCTCTGGAGTCCACAACAGACACGTGCCTTGGTCAGCAGTGGAACAGAACCACAGAGGAAAATAAAGTGGCTTTTGCTGCTGCAACTAATCTTTGAAGGCAGATTCAACTCAGTTTATTCAGATTCAGGCAATAGACTGCATTTTTATGTCCAAGCCTCCCACTGAGGTTTGCCTTGAGCCAAAAGCTGTCACATATTACAGCTGTACCCCCTTTGCCAGGGTGGATGGTAGAGAGAAAAGCCTAAGAGCAACCACACAATGCTCCAAGCCTTCTGCCTCCTGCACAGTGCCACCATTAGACATACCCCTTTGGGACAGAGGGTACTGCATCCCAAAAGAGAGCTGATTAAGCCCTCCTGGGAGAACAAAGCTAATAAAACCCCAAAAAAGCAACAAAAAGAGCAGAGTGGGAAGAAAGCACTAAGGACTCAGAGGAAATGCAGCAGAATGGCAAACAAAAGGGGTAAATAGTACTGCCCGTACTTCAGGAGCTCCAAGATAGCCAAGACGATATCGTTCACATAACAGAAGCCAGAAGCCTCTGACTTTTTAGCGTGGTGAAGGCCTCCTGCCCAATTCACAGCAATATCTGTCTGTTGCTTGTTCAGCTTCACAGCACTTGCTGTTTGGGAGAAGAATCACAAAAAACGTTAGCAGGAGAACAAAGGGCCCCCGTGACAGAGACCGAGGGGCAAAGCACTCCCTTAGGATCACATCATTGCTTCTGTGTGCCTTTGGGTACTTTAACAAAGCACAAGCCCGAGGGTTTAACACTGGATGTCTCAACAAACTAACAAAAGGCAAGGGAAGAGAAATGCTGGCTCTGTTTTGCTTGCACACACTTTTTACCGCTTCCCACTTTTGCCTCAGAGCACGAAATCTGCACGAACAAGTCCACAGCATTCGAGCTGGGGTCACAGCTGAAGAGACAGTCAAGATTTCTCAGTGCTCTGAACAAAAGATTTTAATGAAAGGTTTTATCTAACATATATTTAGGTCATTCACTGAATATGCATTTAGGCAAAGGAAGTTCTCTTCCCCCAACCCCTTTAGAAACTTTCTGCAAATTTTGCAAGTCTCCCAGGATCAAAATAAATTCTGTATTCTGTGGAATCTACAGCCAGAGAGCATGGAGCTGCTTCACAAAAAAATGCTGCAGTCAGTACTGGTACGTACTGCTGAACTGCATGACAGGAAATAAAGACTTCTAGATGTCACTGTGGGAGTAGCAGCCACAAAGTTTTGAACCCCTATGCACAGGAACACGGTTCTGCAATACCCAGTGTTTCTGCAACAAAGTTATCTGAAAATAGTGAAAGCATTTTCAATGTTCCAGTTTTCAGGGAGCTTACTGAAACCCTGCAGGTTCTATTCGTCCAGAGACAGTGGCTTTTTGTTAAAAACAATAGATAAAGTAACTCTTTTCATTCCTCTGCAGGTTATGCCTGCCCAGAGCAAGGTTTTTACAACTTTTTTTTCTGTAAATCACACATTTTTTTTTATTAAACCCTTGTTGCTGCTGTGGTTTTGAGTCTTTGCTGGCAATGCTGTTATAACACTTACAGAGTCCTTCATATATTTAGCAGAGGAACCCAGACTAGTGAAGATATGCTGAACAAATGCAGAGTGATCTGGCAATATGCAAGACTTGAAACTCTCACATGGGAAGAAATCTGGATCTAATTATTAAGGAAATCAGAAATAGGTTCACAGAGCTTCCCCAGCACCATCTACAGCAAATTTATTTCCTAGGCAGAACTATGTTACATACATCAACTTCAGAGGAAAATAAATTCACATACAACTCGTGAGCTTACCAACTGAGCCTCCAGCAGAGAGCTGACAAAACTCAAACAACCCATCAAACACAGGGCAGTCTTCCCCAACATTAACTTGAAAAGAACACAAGAGTTAGTAAGACAAAATCACAAATAAATGGTGAAGCTTCTACCACCACTCTGATTTAAAAAACTAACTAGACAAGCGACCAAAAGTTTTAAACAACAAAATATCACACACAAATAATGGAATATTAATGTAATCAACCTGAGGATTGCCTGAGGAGGTAAAAAGGTTGTTGCTGTAGAGAAGATGCTCCTGACTTGGAAGAAAAGAGAAAAGCAGGTGCCAGGAGCAGTGGTGACAGCAACACGCCATCTACTGGGGTGCGCTCCGAGGGATCCAGAAACCAATCACATCGAAAACGAGCGGGGGCAGAGAGGAGATGATCTCAAGAGCTTTGTAACACCAACACTCCTCCTGAGCAGCAAATCAAGCAGTGCCTGTCGAGACAGCACATGGACAGGACTCTGCTCTGCTCCAGGAGCACACACTGGTCACCACAGACACACACAGCCTGTGCAAAACGGGGGCCAGCACCCCTGGCTACCCCACATTGGCCACGCTGCAGCCCTGCTGCCCAGGCACTGTGTATTCTGCGTGGGGATAGTGCTGTCTGTGATTACAGAGCTGACTCCGAGCTCCACTGCACAACCCCACAGCAAATAGATGCCCCCTCCCTGGAAGTGTTTAAGACCAGGGTGGATGAGGCTTTGAGTAACCTGATCTAGTGTAAGGTGTCCCTGCTCATGGCAGGGGGGGTGGAACTGGATGATCTTTAAGGTCCCTTCCAATCCAAACCATTCTATGGTTCTAAATGGGAATGGTTTTTGCTCCTGTTTCCTGCTGTACTGCTGAGGAGAAGTTGAGAAAGCAAAGAGTGCCAGCGTTGCAAGAGAAAGTGGGGAGATGGCAGATAGCAGAAGTTCACATCCACATCTGGTCTGTTACACTTTGTACATTCCTTTTACGTCACACTGGCCAGTCAGTTTTCAAGTTCTCAACAGCACTGTAGTTTTGGCCTGGATAAATTCCTACTGTAAATGATTGAAAATAAAAACAGTAACAAGGACTTGTATTTAATCTAGATTTTGCAACATTTTCTTTTACAAACAAACAAACAAAACAAAATCTGTATTTTTGTAACAACATCTGTAGAATGTTCACGTCTGTGCCTAAGGAGAAAGGCACAAACAACGCAGTTCTTGCAGCATTAGAAACTCATCAGTGCACAGTCACCACAAAGACTGTGTGATAAGGGAGTCTGAATGGTCCCAGTTAGGGACAAGGATCACCGCAAAGGACAATAACCATCAGGAGAACCAGAAGGAAACAATTGTCCCTGCTTTCCAGTTGTTTCAGCAGGGCATGGCAACTGGCAGTGTTTGAATAATTAATTCAAAGAGGTGGTTGGAATCTTTCCCTGTTAAGTGAGGAGAACTTCAGTCATCAATTTCTGCATAGTTTCCATTAAAACAAATTAAACTCCTTGCCCTTCAGGTTACAGAGTGATCTTCCCAAGGCTTCAGGCAGGAAACACAGCGTTAGCAGAATGAAATTAGAGACCACTCATTACTTTTCCTGCCCCTTCATGGGCAGCACTAAGAGTATTTGAGGACATCCCTCTGCTATACCTGGCAAAGAGAGGAGCTGCTGTGTAAACAGAAGCTAACTGGGCTTGTTCCCCACCAGGAGATTCAAAGCAGCCAGGACTACTAAGGAGAGATATTAATAACAGGGGTCAATCACTTGACCACAGGCATAAAGCTCTGGTGGAAGATGAGATGCTCCTTCTTCCTTGCAGTGGGTGAGTGAGGAGTTTCCTATCTGGGAGAGCACAACCAGAGAGAGCCCAACATTAAAGGTGGAACCATCCTTACAGAAATCATAGGAGCTGTACTTCCCTCAAAAGGAAAGCTGAAGCACCAAGCAGGCTACAGAGACCTGCCACTGTACTTGGGAGCGGTGAGCTTGTCTCCCAGAACCCTAATTTCTGTTCTGAGCCTCCTCTACTAGTTCTCTAGCTACACAGAGGCTACAATTCTGCAGGTCTTGTTGCAGAAAAGCTCTGTCCTCCACACATTTAAGATTAATTTTCATATTTTGCCTCCTTCAGGTGACAAGAGTTCTGTGGAAACACAGCACAGAAAATGTTGATTACTAGACAGAGCAGAGTGGGTGTTTATGAGCCGTATCTGCTTCAGGGGTAAACAGTTCAGTTTGTATAAATATGTACTTTGGTATATGTCATTTGGTGTATTAAGACATATCACTTACTGTAGGAAGTCTTTCTGTGGATATTACTCATCAACCATATTACCCATCCCTCTTAGGTGCTTTGTCCCTTAATATCTGTCCCCTTCAGCTCATACCAGCTTTCCAAGTGCCTCTACTTCAGACTTGAGACTCATGTTTCCCCTAAATTGGAGGTTACACTTACTCCACATAAATGAACCCCATGGGGTAACAACTTTTTTTTCTGCTCTTGAGGATTGCAGTGTGCAAGACCAAAATCCTGTTTCAATGAACGTTGAGCCTTACCCCTATTTGTCTACACTTGCTAGAAACCCAGTTATTGCCAAAGAACGTCAGCTCAGAGTTGCTGAGAGATTAAAAAAAGGTTTCTGTAACATTAAAGTCACTATTAAAGAGCCCTTCCATGAACTGGAGAGGTTAGAACAAGAGATTAGCTCACAAAATAAACCATTCAAACACAAAGTGGATGGGTGTCATTGTGCATCTCAACCCACTGCCACTTCCAAACTGCCACTGCCCTGAAAATCCTTCAGAGTTACTGCAGATTTTTGGACACAATTGATGAGTTGGGTTATTTTTGTTTCTTTGTTTTAAATTATACAACCCTTTCCCACCTCAACACCTCTAGTTAAAGATGAGCAATTACACAAAATACATGCAGCTCATACACAGAGCAGTTCAGTCACCTCTTGAGCCAGGAATGCAATTTAGAAGGGTTTCCATCAAAACACCAGAGCAAAAAAAGGCAGCCAGGTCAAAGGGTTTTCCTCAGCTCTTGGTATATTGGCTTGAGAGAGAGACTCATTTTTAAAATGCTTGATTTACCAGAAAAATCAAAAACAAAGTCAGGAGAAAGACCATTTCCTGGGGCTCTTCCTACTCTTTTTAATCACAAACCTCTAAAGCTGGCCTAGGAGTCCCAGTACCACAGATTTTAACGTTGGCAGGAACTAGAGCACGACATGCATAGCTTACATCTTTGCATCTGCTTGCTGTACTCAGACATGTTATCTGGGCGAATAGATCTCAGAAATTTTATGTAGTCATCACTGTGGTACTTGGTCATTTCTTCTGCATTTGCCTTGTGAGGGCGCTGCAAGGACAAAAAAAAAGAGCAGGGTTTGTTTTGAAACACATCTATTTCCCTAATTCCCATTTCCAATCTCAGATTTACTCCCAGAACAGCAAAAAAACCCTCAAACCAACAGCATTAAACAAGAGAAACTTATTTTCAAAGGCAAGAATGCCATTACAGGAGACTGTATTACATATCTACACAGAGAAAATATTTAAGTTACAGGGAGAAAAGCTATTTTCCAGTCTCCAAAGTTTATCTGAAGCAAAGAACATCTCACAACAAGCAATTAGAAGAAAGCAGAAATACATCATCAGCACAATAGTTTGGGGTTTGTTTTTTTTTCTTTCCTCTGCTTCATCAACAGAGAACTCATGACTCTGAAGCTTATGACTCTCTGAAGAACTTAGGACTCTCAAAATTAAAACCTGACAGGTCAACTGAGATCTTTCATACATAATTCTCTTCATGAGCAGCCCCACACTTACATAAATCTCCATTTTCCTGTAGAGACCATAGTTCAGCAGTAGGTTGTGGGTCATCCGGATCCTGTGGGGTTTCATAGGATGTCCTTGGCCATAATAGTAGTTTCCAACATCACCTGGGAGCAGAAAGGACTTTGTTAGAGCAGGGAAAATGATGAATTCCTTCAAACAGAATCACAGCTGAGCCACAAGAGCCATCAGCTCATCTGTGATTTTATCTGTCCTGCAGCAGTGCATCTGTTCACAGGGACAGGGCCTCCCATTTTGCTTGCACAGGTATCTCCATGGATTCAGAAAATTTATCCTAGCCTCAAACAAGACAGACATTTGGAAATTGGAGTATGGCCAGACAAGGGATTTTTTTAATGCCAGTTCTGTGGAAGACAACCCAGGTAGAGTCTGAGCAACTACCACCACTCTTCAGGAAGTTAAAGAGGAGGGAGCTCCAGCTTTCCTAGGCAGGAGGAGCACCATGCACCACATCTGCCTGTCCTCACAGCAAAGACAGCTCTCCAACGTCCTCTCCAGGCAGCCCAGCTCCACTAGGATATCTCACATGTACAGAGCTCACAGGTTTCACCGGGAAATGCAACCACACTCTGAGCAGAAACCCGCAGGCCAAGAGGCAGGCAAGTTTAATCCCGGCTCAGACAATGACTCATCAGACGGAGCACGTAGCCTCTCTGCCTCAGTTTCTTACTCTTTACCTATCAGAAATGAGATATAAAGCAGCTAATTCTGTCGATAAGCAAAAACCAGCTGTAGTTTTACAGCTTTCCAATCGTTTTCACCCTTTATTATTGCTTTAAAGCCTTCAGAAGAATCCCAGTCCCTACCAACCATACAGCTGACGAGCCATCCTATGGGCACCAGCATTAATGAAGTTGTAAATATATCCCACAAGTCACCTCCCCACGTGGATTTTTTTCTACCTGAGCTCATGCCATACTGTCCCTCAGCAGGCACTGCTAATTGGGTTGGGGTTTTTTCCCTCCCCTCCTCTTCCAGGGTAGTTATTTTCAGGAAACTTCCAGAAATTTAACATTCAGCTTTCTGCCACCTGCACGATTTGGTTGTGAGAGGCACAGACTCAAAAGCTGCCAAGAGCAGGAAACATAAAACCAGCAGCAATATCTCATTTTCTTGGGAAACCAGACTAAGTTGTTCATGTAGTTGTACAATTCCTGATCAGTTTAGGAAGCAGGACACCCAATCCAGTCTGGCTGGTGATTCAGTTGGGAGTATTAATATTTCATCACTAATCTTAACATGCAAGAGAAACTGTGACTTCCTCACAGCACACAGCTGTAGTTTTCCCTCCTGTGAACACAGCTCTATTTTCAGTCAAAGCAGATGCAAACGGTGCAAATCCCACACACAAACAATTCTGCTGCTGGAGTTTACCTGGTCATGGTGTGACAGTGAAACAGGGGTGTTCTTTGCACAAAGGTATTTTTTCTAGGACAACAAATCCCTACAGTAAAATCAGATTAAATCTCAAGCTTTGGGGAACTCAGTAAGAGATGCTCAAGATCCTGTCTAGAAAATACAAACACAAAACTACACCAAGCTTTGAAAAATCATCAGCTTCACTTCAGGCTGTCAGTGAAATGCCCTGGGCAAACCCTGCCTTCTAAAGCAGAGCAGCAAACGAGCTTGTCTGCTCATGGATGTCAACTGCAGATTAAAACTGTGTGAACTTAACAGAGAGCTCATCCTGTCTGCCAGGGAATAAAGGAGAAGTTACTGTTCAAGTTCAAACCCTCAGCACCCCGCAGGATTTCCACGAAGGACCCTTACAATATCCAATTACCTTCTCCCCATCCTCTCCATCCCACCTAGACCCTTCCCTGAAGCCCAGATTCCTTCTCCAGCACCTTCTCCTGCCATCTGAAATCCAGGGCTCAAGGAAGAGACCCACATGGCATCCAAAACAGCACCCAGAGACCCCCCCTTCAGGGAATTACCGCACTAGATTGAGCTGCTCTAACCTCCCCGCGTGGAAAATAAGGGACCCTGACAAACTGGCCTCCCACAACTGCAGGTTATGCCTCCCCTGACAATAAAAAAGCACACTTTCACCCTAGGACATGCTGTGGATGTTTGCCAGACTTGTAAAAGAGCAGGGGGGGGGAACAAGGAACCAAGACCTCACCACAGAGTAAATGAGTGAGGGTGGCTATAGAATAGAGGGTATAATGTTAATTTCATGTAGTTACCGTGCAATAAAGGTTACGAGGAGAGCATTTCTGCTCAGCATTTGCAAACAAAATGACTGGTTATTTCATAGTTAAGACATCATTGCGTGCCTGTAAAGATTAGAGCTTGTTCATAAACTGACAAGCTGCTTTGTGAACACGTTATATTCCAAGGACAGGGAGAAATTTGGACACAAAGACAGAAATTTGGACACAAAGACCTTTTTTTTTCAGCATCCAGGTCATGTGTGGCACTCTGGCACTCCCTGTAAGCACTCTTTAAGTTTAAATAAGGCATTTTAGGGGCTGGGGGCTCCAGTACCCCGTTGTATATTTGGATCCAATGGGTGTTGCACAGAGATTGGTTGTGTGGTGAAATCAGACTCAGTTTCTCTGCATCTCATCCAGACTCCTCCTCGCCCTGCCCTCCTGAAGACACCGGATGAGTCAGAGACCTTGCAGGACTGTCATTACAGGTTGCAAACCTAGTGCTTAGATTTATTTTTTCTAGAGAAATAAAAGCCCTCACTATGTGGCCAATGCACCCAGCGGTGTGAAAGAGCCTGTTTTACTGTGTGAACACCCAGCACATCCACTTACCAGGAAAAAGGACCACAAAGAAGTTTTAATTTTATTTCACAGACTAAAAAAAAACCCACGATGAAATTGAGAATTGCACAATATCTTGATCACAGACTCCATTAAAAATGTATTTGCCCATCAGTGAAGCACCAAATCACCCCTCCAAAGAGGGGGTGCTTGTGAAGTGCAGAGCTGATGCAACTGTCATTTTTCCCCACAGGTTTTGGGGTAGAAGTGAGGAAACCACACAAGATACCCAGTTTGGGATTTGGGCAGCTCTAACACCTCGTTACTTCCCTACCCCAATGATTCTGTAGCCCCAAAGCAGTGCTTGCCCAACCTTGTAAAAGGGGAATAAAAATAAAGAGCCAGTCTACGATCCAGCCAAGCTCAGAGCCAGAACTAAACAATGCTCCTAGACACAGGAGCTCCCCACGAACAGCCACACAGTCCAGCTGGCTCCCAGCACCTCCAGGTTTGTCCCCAGCTCGACAGCAACGTCACTGACCAAACCAAACAGGAGCTTCAGGAGCCTCTTCCTCTTCACGTGGCTCAAGGAGGCTTCATCTCCCCACAACCCATCCTGTCCTCCAGCATCTCCTCATCCTCCCAGAAACCTTCAGCAGCTCAACACAGCTCCCAAAGCCTCTCTCAGCCTCATACCCCTCTCCCCATCCCGGACCCTTCACAGCCCTTCCCCACCTCCAAAGTCCCTGGATCTCTGTCCCTCCCATCCTATCCTGCCCCCCATCTCCCCCCAGTACTGCTCCCCTATCTTTCCCCCCACTCTTCCCTTTCCCTCCTCCAGTGCTCCCCCACATCCCCACCATGCTCCCCCAAA
>NW_010339993.1:386-619 GCF_000700745.2 Antrostomus carolinensis | reverse complement strand
AAGACTCCCTTATTTGTTTACTATTTACTGCGGAAGTCTTTTCCTTTAGCCAGACGGGGTAATTAAGAAAAAATTAAGCTGTTTAGTGCTGCAGTCTTTATTACAATGTCTAGACGAGCCGCTTTTGTCCGGACAACCGCTGCTGTTACGGAGCATTAACTGCCTCTTCTGACCTCCCGATATTCACCTTATTGCACCTCTCTTTAGTTTTCCTAACCTTGGGAAGGTTTGGC
>NW_010339993.1:0-297 GCF_000700745.2 Antrostomus carolinensis | reverse complement strand
TTTTTTTCCCCCTATGGAGAAGCCCCCTCCTCAGGCTGATCCCGGCGTGCAGCTCCATCTGCCAGGAAGATGGCTCCTACCTTCATCTTGTCTATTTTACTTTGCAGAAAAAAATAAAATAAAATTAAAAAAAATAAAATACCCTTTCTTCACACCCAGTTTATTCAGTGTAAAGCTCAGGTGAGATTTTAGGCAGGGGACAAGTGTCCTTTCAGTTCACTGGCTTTGTAAAAAACAAGTCTAAGAAAATAAAGAAGCATTTTGCCATCTTTTTTTTCTCTTTCCCACTCTTTTAAT
>NW_010339992.1:3837-5271 GCF_000700745.2 Antrostomus carolinensis | reverse complement strand
CACGCGGGGTGGGAGGAGCAGAGGAGCCCCCCAGGCAGGGTGGCTCCATAAAAAAACCAAACAGTCACTGGGATGTGGAGAGGGAACTGGGCTCTTGGGGCCACACCAGTGAGGAGGACACGGCGTAACTCACACACAGATTTCTACAGGGATGCAGGGACTGGCCAGGACACCCCCCTCCCCTTGACCTCCTCCACCCACCCTGACCCCACCAGAGATGGGATCACCAGCTCCATTCTCAGGGTCTTGGGGCTGGAGGGACGTTCCCAGGGGCTGGTTCCTTGGTAGGAAGGAGAGGAGACATGCACACGGGTCCTGCCCTGCTTCCTCAGGCAGGGAAGGGAGGAGAGGAGGAGGAGGAGGATGAGGAGGACAGGCTGCACCTTAGTTCTTCAGGATGGTTTCGTAGGCTTGGTAGATGTACTGGGACACCTCTGGCGCTCGGCATTTCAGGGACAACTGTGGGGAGAGAAGAGGAGAGAGGGGGTGGTCATGGCACCTGGTCCCACACCAATGAGCCACCAGCCCCAAAGCACAGAGCCCTGCATGCTGCAGCACCCCCCCAACCATGGGGCAGGGGGTGACCTCAGCTCCTTATTTCAGCTGAATAAAATGATATTAAAAGGCATCGAGTCCCCTAAGTGTTCTCCCCGGGTTGAGGACATGCAGCGCAGGCAGGGAGGGCAGGGGCACAGGCAGAGGCACAAGCACACTTGGTCTCTGGGGGTTTGAGTCACCACCCGTAGCTCCAGGGTGAGCAGTTTCCCCCCCAAGGCAATTTCCTCTCCCAGGTGGCACGAGATCCCTTCAGTTATTTGATTAAAGATTAAATTTTAAATGACTCTGAGCTCAAGGAGCTGCTCAGCCCGCAGGTGAGTGGGGAGGGCTCAGCACTCAGCTGAGTGGGGAATCCTCCAGGATAAGGATTTACAGTGATCCTCATCCTAAATGAGCCCGGGAGGGTGGTGGGAACACCCTGAGCCTCCAAAATGTTCACCTCCACTCAGCCCTGCCAGGAGGGACAGAGGCACCAAGGGACAGGCAGGTAAAACCCTTTCAGGGGAGAAAGAACCAGGCAGCAGCCAGAGACAGCCCAAAGCTGGGGTAAAAACCAGTCTGCTAACCTCCAAATCCTGCAAGAGCGGGCAGGGCGGCGAGGGCAGGCAGCAGCAGAGATGGAGATAGACAGAGAGGTGAGTCCAGGCCCCACAGCTCACCCCAACCCAGAGAAAACCAGCGGGGAGGACAGTGGGGATGGGGAAAGCGGGGTACGGGGACGGCCCAGGCCTGGCACGAGGACAGAGCTCTGCTCTGAGGCTGGTGGCAGCTGCCCAGCGCCACAGGCAGAGCTGGGTGTACCCCAGGGGGTGGGCTTGGGGGGTTTTGATTTTAAGGGAGAAGTGTTGGTGGGCTGGGACCTCTCTATGTCCTTTA
>NW_010339992.1:0-3218 GCF_000700745.2 Antrostomus carolinensis | reverse complement strand
GAAGTTGGGATTGCTGGGCTGGATCCTGAGCTCTGCCAACACCCAGATGCCGTTGGTGAGCTGCAGGGACTGGTAGAGCATGTCCTGACCCTCCACGTTCCTCTTGGCGATGGTGAAGATGTTGCTGCCTTGGAGTTTGCTGCTAACGGCATCTGCACGGGAGGAGAGAGCTGCTGCTGCAGGACACTGGGCTGAACATCTCCCTCTGCACCTGCTCCTGCCCTATCTCCTCCTCATGATGCAGCACATCCAAAACCCACCATCCCCACGCAGCGAGGAGAAGGGCTCTATTCAACCAGGCTGCCAGGTCCTCCTGGGAGGGCAGGGAACAGCCCAGAGCTCAATTCACAAGCGGAGCCACCCTGCTTTGCTCCACAAAGGTCAGCTCACTGCTGCCAGCAGGACTGAAAGGACTTGGCTGTCCCTGCCCATGTCCCACTTGGCACCAAATCTCCTGGAGAAGGAGCTGGGGGAGTGAGGAGGCCCCAGGGAGCCTGGCCCCAGCTCCTGCCCACTCTGCCTGCGAGCACAAGACCTCTGCCCGCGCGTTGGCCAGGACAGGATGCTGTGAGGCTGGGCAGCATCAGGGCTGCACGATCCCAGTTCAGCCTCTCTGCACCAGGACCAAAGCCAGGGTGGGCACAGTGACTGTCCCCAGCAGCAGTGACGTCCCCACCGGGCAGAGCATCTCTGGGGCTGTCAAGTTTTTGACTAGTCAGCAGTGAGCAAAGCAGCAGCTCCTTCCTGGAGATACAGGGTAGGCACAGGGGGAAGGTGCTCCTGTCTCCCCCCAGTCTGGGCTGGGCTAACTGGGATGAGCTGAGCTGTGTCCTTCCAAAGGGTTTGGACTCACCTGCATTGAGAGAACAGTCTTTGATCTGGAACTGGGCTTCGTTCTCATTGGGAATGTCCTTCCAAGTGGCCAAGAACATCTGCCGCTCTGCAGCGAGGAACAAAATCAACACAGTGAAGCCCCTGGCTGCCCCCACCCAACTCCAGAAGGTGGGACAATGCAGGGGTCACACTGCCACGTCACCAGCACCTGAAGGGATCTCACCCTGCCACAATGCCATCCCCTCCAGCAGCTTCCCATGACCAGCCTCACCCAGCTGCAGGAAAGCCACCTGCCTTGGGGGGGGGTCCAAGCTACAGTGGCTTGGGGGAGAGCTGGTGAGTGCCAGAGAAGGCAAAATAAGCAGTGAGTGAAGCTCTCCCAGGCAGTGAGGAGTTAGAAGGTGGCTCAGACCATCTCAGGTAGCCACAGCTCAGTCATGCTGGCATGGCAGTGTCGTGTCTGTAAGGGACATCTGGCTCCTCACAGCTCCCCACTCTGTCCCCAGGGCTGGGAACACGACCTGGAGGATTTTAGGGGCTGGGATGGCAGAAGTGCACCTTTCAGGAGCCACAGGCACCTCACTCACCCATCTTCCCATCCTCCACGAACAGGATGTGCAGCGGGTACAGGGTGCTGAAGTAGAAGACATCAATGTTGTTTTTTACCGCGACCTGGGGACAGAAGGAGATGGGGACATCAACAACTCCTCTGCCCTACAGCAGGTGAGCAGTTCCCAAAGCGAGCATCCCATCCCATCCCATCCCATCCCATCCATCCAGAGGAAGCAGTCTGCATGGAGCTGGACATCCAGCTGGGGTCAGACTGAGCTCTGACAGCAGAGAAGACAATGACCTGAGTGTTTCTTCTCACCTGGCTCCTGCTGTCACAGCTCCCTCCCGAGGGAGCACTCACCCTGGGACACCCCCTGCCCCATCCCCAGCCCCCCAGGAGGGGAGATCTCTGGGTGTTCCTCACCTGGAGGTTGTTCAGAGGGTCCATCTTCATGACAGAGCCCACAGTGTTCAGTGGAAGGGAGATCTCCACGGACTGGTTGGGGGCAAGAGGTGCGTGGACCTGGAGAGGAGCTGCTGGGGCCAGGCCAAAGCTGAGGGGACACCCGAGGAGAGCAGAGGGTCAGGGTGGGTGACAGTAGATGATGGCAGAAGGCACCATCCATCCATCCAACCTTGGGACTCCCTGCCTACCTCCACCCAGACCCCAGGAACACCCCAGCTCATCTTGCTGCCCCTGCACAGTCCAGAACCAGGCTGACTCCTGCCCTGCCCATGCTGAGGCAATGACAGGTACCCTCAAAACCTCAGCCCTTCCCCCTACAGAGCCTCACACCCACTCTTGGTGCTCCTACATCATTCCCTCAGGGCCACCCCTTGTTGTGTCCCTTTGAGTGAAAAGGAAGCATCGCTTCACCAGGAGGACAAGTCATGGGATGGAGGAACAGCCTCTTCAGTCAACTTCTTAGAGGCTTTGGTTTGATGATCATCACCACAGCCATCAGAGAGAGAAGGGTCATCATGTGAGGCTGTCCCCAGCCCTTGCAGCTCCTTCCTCCCACCCTTCTCCACACACCACCACCCCAGAGATGAGCTCAGAGGCATCGTGCAGCATCTTATCACAGAACCCCAGACTGGTTTGGGTTGGAAGGGACCTTAAAGCTCATCCAGTCCCAACCCCCCTGCCATCAGCAGGGACACCTTCCACTAGACCAGGTTGCTCAAAGCCTCATCCAACCTGGCCCTGAACACTTCCAGGGAGGAGCAGCCACAGCTTCTCTGGGCAACCTGGGCCAGTGTCTCACCACCCTCACAGTGAAGAACTTCTTCCTAATATCTCATCTAAACCTCCCCTCTTTCAGTCTAAACCCATTTCCCCTTGTTCTGTCATTAACTGCCCTTATGAAAAGTCCTTCCCCAGCTTTCTTGTAGCCCCTTCAGGTACTGGGTATCTTCAGTGGTCGCTGCTGACACAGCCCAGGAAGGGCCTCACCTGTTGCGGTTGAACTGGATGGCAAAGTCAGACATGACCTGCAGGGCTTTGTTCGTCAGCATGAGGTCCATGGAGATGGAGCCCACCTGCCGGCTGAAGGTACCAGAGATCTCCAGCCCCTTGGCTTTCATGGCAGGGAGCCAGACCTGGGTTAAGGAGACAAGAAAACTTCAGGGTTTTACCCAAAGTGAACCCTTTGGTGCTCTCCAGCCTGGCAGAGCCACGCAGGGTGTTTGTAAACCAGGAGCATTTCAAGGCTTCCAACAGAGTTGTCACAGGCAGCCACCCTGACCCCAGCCAGGGCTGCAAGGTGCTGCTGATACACACCCAGCCTGGGGAAGGAGAGGATGGAGATCAGCCCTGCAGAGAGGGACCTGGG
>NW_010339991.1:12164-16569 GCF_000700745.2 Antrostomus carolinensis | reverse complement strand
ATTTATTTTATATATATATATATATATGCAAATACACTGGAAACCCCAGGTGAAATTGCTGCCTTCACTGAAAATTAGATTACAGTAGATACAAATTACCCCCAGACTCAAGACATGGTGGTACAGGACTGGCTAAAGCTCCCATCTTTCCCCCACGGATACTTGAACAATGAAAAGACGGAAAAGATATGTGCACAGCTTCACATCCCCACCATCTCCAGCAAGGACACCGAGCTCAAGGCAGAAGAGAACAACCAAAACATGGTCCTAACCTTTCTCTGCTGAGAAGGGAAGAACAACCCCTTTTGTGTAAGGTACTCAAGAATCAGGTCCTAAACCATAGGAGGGCAGAATAAGCTTAATGACAAGCAACTCCCTCTTCAACAAGAGGGACCTCCTCCCCCTTTGGCACCAGTGTCTTCAAATACACCATACAAGACCTACTTCACGGCTCCAGGCAAGTGACAAACTAATTCCAAGGGACTTTTTAAGCTAAACGTGTTTTTCTAAAAGCCCTAAAACTGTGTGGCCACTCTTCCCTGCCCGAGATTGCTTGAAGTAGAACATGTCTCCTCATATCAGTCACATTTGGCACAAACAGACATTGTATTTGGTCAAAATGTATCTGCTTGATATTCTACACTCTGCATGCTCCCCTGAAATTATGATAGCTTCATCAATCTAGATAATGCAAGGAGAAAATCATACCTTATATGTCATACTAGTAGAGCAGTATGAAACACTGTCGTTTTTCACCTCCTCTCTCCCTCTTCTGCATTTTCAGACTCTTCAGTTTGGTCCCTGATCACTAATTTGCCAAGAGCTTTTTGTAGGTTTTTTTTTTCCACAAAGTTTACAAGAAAGAGACAAGTGAAAAAAAGCTGAGGTCTGTTCAAGCTTGCTCCTCCCCATTCCCTTCCCAACACTGATGATTCTCAAATTTCTAAAGGTGCAATTTTGGACATCTTAAATCCTGTTTGGCTACAAAGTGTCATCACCTTCAAAGAAATCTCATCAAATAAATCTCTTATTAATTCATATCAAATTAATTCAAAGTTATATTTTCTACTAGCATATGCTTCAGAGCACAGCACATATTAGTAGTCATATAGCCACTAGAATAAATCTAACCTTTCTTATGGGTATAAAACAGACAGTTGGTCATTTCAAAGAGTTTAGGAGTGGCATTTCAAAACAGATTGTTTGAGCCTACTTTCTGGCACTTATTTCATTTTAAACTCACTACCAGGGTAATCATGCAGACACTTTCAGGAGAAACTGAAGTCAAAAGGTGATTTGTCTAAAGAGGTGACACACAGTGGAATATTATGGTATCTTGCAACCAAAATTAAGAATTCTAAAACTGCTTTTAGTTAAGGCTGCCTGAGCACAGCAGTTTGACACTTTGCATTTCTTACTAGCCTGCTGCAGAGAACTTGCTCCTACCAGACCTCCACTGCCATCCATCCAGGATGGGGGAGCCCAAGAAGGCAAAGATGCACTCAGCCCTGGCTTCCAACCAAGCATCTAAAAATACTCCGTAAACATGACAATTTCTTAAACTTCAATGAAACCTGTGAAACAGAAAAATTAATACCACTGACATCTAATGGATGAATAAAATTATCTACAGAGAGATGCAAAAATCAAAGTGTTCAAGATGATATGCAGGCAGGACCCAGCAAGTGACTGAACCTGGCTTTCTTGATGTCCAGGCCCATATCCATCTCCTGTATGTATTTCAGTAGAGAGAACATCACCCTAGCACTTGGCAAAAGGCCAAGATCCCGTAATTTAATAAAGTACGGAAAGAGCACCTTGTGCAAAAGGCTAAATGCTCCAATTTATCATGACAGTTATAGGATAATCTGACATTTTATTTGTATGTAAATTAGACTCCAAAACAGCATAAAAAGGCCACACTTTCAGACAATATTGTGCCTTTGCTTCTCTGTTCTGCATTTATCTAAACTCAGCTTTCTGTATTAAAAGTAGTTTAATTTTTATGTATTTATGCTGCTTTGCATGCTCCCCAATCTGCTGTTACCACACCGCAGAGAGAATCCAGCCTGATTTGCTGACTGCAATGAAAAAAATGACTTTTGCCAAGACTGACACCTCCTATGAGAGCCCTGCCATCCTCACTGAACCTTCTGGTTATTCTATTAATTTGCTGTCGTTACACTTTATAGGATTGTAGAACATTCCCTATTAGATGAGACCAGAGGTCCATTTAGTCTGGTGTTCTGCTTTGGAGGGCATCCAATACCAGATCCTTCAAAGAAGGTTGAACTGCCTATGGAGAGATACAGAGTCACCTACCTCTGTGAAAAATAAATCGCTCTTAATCCTCAACACTTAGACAGTAGCTTACTTTCTGAAGAGTAGAAGAGTTTATATCCTTTATCTCTCACTACATTCTACAATTTGTTGTTAAAGAAGTCTGCATATCCCCACTTCCAATAAAAGTGTCCAGTATCTATCTGAACATCACAACAATCCCAGTATCAGCAATATTTTGTAGTTCTCACTTTTCAATCTAATTACAAACTAATCAGAGCAAGTCTTTTAAGCATTCCAATTTGCTTATTTTCAGTGGAGTAGAGTTTCCCTCACCTTGCACTAGCAAGAACTGAAGATCCTCTAGGCTGTGGATACATCTATCACATCCCCCCTATTTATCCTGTCTTTAGGGTAAACAACTACCACTTTCCAAACTCTTCTAGTAGGTGTGGCCATGTCATATGTTTCAATTTCTTTTCAACCTGAGTAAACCCAGTGTTCCTTGTAATACAAATGTCCTTTGAAGACAATGCGAGTTGAGGGTTTTCAGATGACTCAGAACTGAATCTGAGTTGAGTGTATTGGCAGAGGCAAGCACAGTGCTACCTTGAGATGAAAAGTGAGGAAAGAAGGTGACCTCCTGGCTTCTGGGCAAAAGCCATCAGGTATGGATACAAGAAGTGACTCATTTGTTCTTTTGCACTAAGAATACAATGGGCTGATCCTATTTCCCTTGAAGCTAATGGCAAAAGCCCCACTGACTTAGAGAGAAGCAAGATTGAGATGTGTGGTTCCTTTCTGCCAGGTAAGGCCTGTGATATGAGAGAAAGGCATCAAAGTTCGCTTGCCCAAAACTTCAGTCAAATGGAACCAAAAATTACTTGGGAGAGGGGAAGCAGATGGAAGGGGGAAAGAAGATGGTTTTGGTTAGCATTTTAGAAAAGTTAAAATAACTTTGTTTCCTAGTAGAGACAAAAAAAAACCCAAAAAAAACAACATACAAACAACATTTGAAATGAGGTTGAAATTTCAGGTGGATCAAAAGTAAAAAGTGGGAAGGAGGCAGAAGGCTACAGTCTGGACCTGAAACAGCAATATTAAATCATCACCGGAGAGGGCATTATTGTAGTACTTTTCCAAACAGACTAGAACCAAGATGAACATGAGTTTGCAAAAATGTCCTTTTTTTTTTTTTTAAGAAAAAAATTGGCAAGGGTTTCCAGACACAAGTTACATAGGTAAGAGAGGGCAACCAAGGGCAACAGGAGTTGAGCCCACGTACATCAAAGCAGACTTTGGCTTTGGGTTCCTATCCAAACTGAGCCTTCAAAGGTTCTGATGTTGCCCTATTGTTTAGCTTAAATCTTGTCTAAGCTTGCTCAGGAGAACCCACATTCAGAAGTATGGGAGAAAGGAAAAAGAAGACACATTTTCCAAACTATGATTTCAAAACAAAACAAAAAAATGTAAATCTACATGCTGCAGGGTAATACTGGTAAGCGTGGCTAGCTATTGTTGCTCCATGCTTTTCAATTTCCATATATTAGCATTCATTGCTGACATTATTAAATCCAAAGTTATTTGGATGCTTTGATCAGCAAATTGAATCTTGAGTCTATATACGATGTACCTATATTCACGTAAAGTTTACAAAACTATTATATTTCCTTATTCTAACTCTTCCCCCCACATGCTGTGAGTTTCCATATATCCCACAGCCATACATTCCAAACACAGACTATTTTATTTAGTAATATATTCAAGAATTTAGATAAAAAGAAAAGCAATGGAAAACGTTTGGCAATCTCTGTATAAACAGTTTCTAGACATTTGGGTTGAATCATCCAGTAACTCTCATCTTGATATGCCTATGACGGATAAAACTTTCATCACCAATATGCCTTCTTGACTTGGAGGTCAGGATACAGGGGGATCGGTATTAAAAAATCTCTTATATGCTTTATGGCTATCACAAAAATTAACAACACACCAAATATAAGCAAGTCAGAATTTTGGCACTCATTTTCCACTCGGCACAAATAACCCCACTCTCCATTGTGAATGAGGGAGAAACAACAGCAGTAGCAACCACAACAAAAGAGTGGATTGTGTGTTCCCTACA
>NW_010339991.1:0-12142 GCF_000700745.2 Antrostomus carolinensis | reverse complement strand
CTACACAAAACAGAAAGCTGTGCCTATTCAAGAAATCTTGGCCATTTGTCAGAAATTAGAGAACTGACGTTGGAGCCCAATATTAGCTCCAGCCAAAGCAGTGGTGAATTACCTTGCCTTTGGAATCATCCCCATTACCTAGGAAAGACTCTCTGTTGCAGCACATATCATGTGGTCCTCATGTGGACTTAGAAACACTGATCCACTTTCTTAAAACTCAACAAAGTAAAATGAAAAAAAAAAAAAAAAGGAACAAAGTGAATGCAAATGGATTTACTGTGAGTGTTCATCTATTATTTGCCCTTTTTATCTCTTATTTATGTTTCTTTTTAAGCTGAGGAATGAAGTGAAATGTTGACAAGAAAGCTACTCTTGCAATGCATCCACCAAAATGATTTGTTAGGAAAATTGCTTTAAAACAGAGAAGCATTTTTCAGATGGCCATAAGCATCAAATGAACATATTCACTGAGAAATATAATTCGTTTTACCCATTACAGTTCTGGTTGGAAAAGGGGAAGGAGGGTGCAGAATACGGAGACTCCTCGAGTCTCTGCTAACATGGTTTTGCAGCAGCTTCATGTAGCGAGCACTGGCATTCCTTTAAAACTGGCAAGGGGTGCCAGCATCAGCCTGTTGACTGCTGGATGAATATATATAGTGCAAATAATGCTGTTCTTGAATCAGTTTTTGCCCAACTCCCACATAAACTTTCCATGGGAAAATCTCATAATGCCTGCATAAGTGATTTTATGAATCTAGCTTTCAGCTTTTGATAGCGAATTTCTTAGTCTACTGCCTTTGATTCTTTATTGCACAAAGGGGTAGAGCCAAAAGCCCTCACATTAGCCTCGACCATACAGACATCGGAAATTTAATTTAAACCCTGGCAACCTGCCAGGATCATAAAACACATACAAAAAAGATTTAAAAATTGATTTTTTGCTGAGAGCTAAATATGTAGTTTCCACAAATGCAAGGACAACACAGGTTGAGGAATCTTCACACTGTAATGTATAGACAGGCACTAAAACTACTGATCAGTAGAAATCTGCAGTCTGCAGAGAACAAACAGAAGTGGACAGCTGTTTTTTCCCACTGAAAACATATTTTGAAATAAGTTGGACACTAACTGTATGTCTCTTTTCCACTAATAATACACTTAAAGGTTCCTTTAAAAAAAAATCTAGAACTTCCCTACAAAAAAGGTTACATAGAGGTACAACCACAGACTCTGCCAATACTTTCATTCTCAAAAATCCCCTATACACAAGCAAGCCTTACCGCATTGCTCCTGTCTTCCTCCTCAGAGCTGCCTTCTTGCCACCTCAATTCCCAATCCGGTACCTCACCAGTTTTAAGAAATATCCGGCAATGATGTAGAGTTGATTTGTTGCACTGGGTTATATCCCACAAAAGTGGAAAGCTTTTGCTGTGTTTTCACTTATAAAGAAAGCAACTTATTAAAGCAACTTCTGGGTTCACTGGCATCTTGGAGTCTAAAAAAAGTCCCAAAATTATTTGCAGAGGCTACAACAGCACCTTCTTTGAAGTAATGTTGCAACTTGTGCAAAGGAATTTGGGATGTACCTGAGATCTGAAGGTGCGGGCTACAAATTAACACAGCCAATTAGGTGGAGAAGCTGAGAGTCCAACACAGATGGGGCAAGATAACCACAACTGAATAAAAGGACTGCCAAATGTAAGCCAGTTGGCTGAGTATAGATCGTGTCATCCTGCTCAGCTAGCTGCTGCCCAATCAATAATCTGTTGCTGTTTGCTCTCCCCATGCCAATCAATCCCAGCTAGGGCTGCTTCTAATTTTCCAATCTAGGAATAGCTTCAGAACATCCACAACTGTTATTTCAAACAACCCAAGAGATAAATGTTTCATCCACACATCAGCCTGCAGATTCTTCCCAAAATGGGACTAGTCAAGAGTAAATAATTACTCCTGTAACAGTTTGATCTGATAAACCACAAGACATAAGGCTGCAAAAGCAATCTTTGTACCATTAGCAGTCAGAAGAGAATCCAGCTTCTAAAATTACTTGATTAACTGATACAGGACCCGAAAACTGTAGTAATTCTGTAGAGAATGTTTCACTGTAGATATAGCCATTTTTAAGGGATTAATTTTAGCTATAAATCTCTTATCCCCTGAAATTTGGTACAACTGGATTTATGTTGTAAAGATGCCTTGCTTTACAAGAAGACAGAGATGAAATCAGAGTCAATTAAATTTAAGCATCTCTTAAACAATTCTTTTGTTAAGCAGTATATATTGAAAGAATACATGAGAGGAACTAGAAATTATCTTCATAACTTGTCCGTGGCTTCTCTTCTTGTGAGTAATGAGAACAGCCCAAGATCACACAGATAAAAATCTTAATGTCATAAGACATTCATATAACCATTTGTATGTAGATAACAAGATGAGCATATAGATGCATACATGACATAAAGAACAGAGACTGCAATAAACAGAAGTCATGTATTTGTGAAGTAGCTGATATTTGGGTCTTCACCAGCATGAAAAACTAATGTTCAAACCAAACATAGGCTCGAGTCTTCCTTTTATTAAAAAATAACCTTTTATATCATTGAATCTCACAGCATCTTGATAGGCGTTGGACCATTAATAGAAAAAAAATTACTCTTTACGACTCCCAAATCTAAAGCATCAATTTGATTTCCCATTCTATTACACACCAGGTTGTTGCAGCTCTGGATCTTCTTTGAATCTGAAACAAAAACGCCTAACGTACACTCGTAACACTTGCTCTTCATCTGCACACAGCAGAACCTACATATTGTTCCCATTTTGCCTGCTCACAAGATGGCATGCTTGTCTCACTTCAACCCCACAAGTAAGTCTGTGTTACGCTCCCAGCATCAGGGATAATTAAAGGTTGGGCACGGAGGTGGTAGTGCTGTCAGTGAGCAGAGCAACACGCTCCCACACCAGCGACGGCACGGGTGGTGCTGCAGGTACGTATGTACGTACGCCCATGCTGTGCCACCCGCGACGCCGCGTACCCACAGACCGTCTGGTTCTCACTTCCCAAGCTCAAATGCGAGAAGCAGTTGGGGCTTGGAATCTGCAAATCCCAGAAGAAAAAAAAATGTGGTTTCTTTAGCCCAAACAGAACTTTGTCTACCTAGAACGCTACTGGCATCTGAGCTAAAGGGTAGTTGAGTAATTCAACAGTACGTTGTAATCTGGGCAGCATACACACACTTAATTAGACTCTAAAACCAGTGAAATACACCATCTCCCTTGCATCTTTCTAACAGCTTGACAAAACGATGCCTAATGTCTCATTATGTTCTGATTTCAGTCATGACTGTAAATGACTGGAAATACAGAAGAATGAGACAAAAGATTGGGGGGGCAGGGGGAGGGGGCGGAGAAGAGGATGCATTATAGAGAGACTGTACTTCAGAAACTTCCTGAAAATATTAAAATCAACAACAAAAATATCATATAAAACTCTGAGAAACAACAGTCTACGGTGGGAAGTGGAATAAAAATTACGTGCTGCAGACCCAGTGGTTCACTCATCACAGGTAGAGAGAGTTAATACTTGTTTGGATTTAAAGACATATCCTTTTTTTTTTTTTTTTTTTCTTCAAAGACAGGTGTGGGGAACAGAAACAACAGGAACATTGCTGGTTTGAGAAAACAGAAAAGATACCACCTTTTTACTTTAGCTATAGCAATAGCGTGCAAAGTCTAGGACTTCTGTTCACGTGGCAAGGACACACATTTAATAACACATGCAGTCCCTTTGAATTAACCTGTGTCCTTTATATCAGTAACCAGCTGCTAATCACTTTCTGGAAATCCCTACATATTTCCTTGAATTCACAGTACCACAAGTCAGTTTGGTCCTTGAATGGGGCAAAAGGAATTATGTCTTACGTTGTGCTGGAGCTGGCATATGAACACTGCAACTGAGATTCAGGAAGTGAGGAAATGTCAATGGTTTAGGCATCAAGATGAGCAAAAGGAAGACCATTGTGCCAGCTCACACCACCACAGCAATGCTGTGCAAGCTGGAAACAGCGAACCCACAAGAAAGCACTAGGCAGGGATTTCTTTTTCACTGTCAGCTGAACTGCTTCCTGTAATTACAAATATATAAGGGTTAAAGTGAGAAAATGATTAAAATGCACTGATAGAAAATGAATTCCCAAAGAATACTCAAAAGATTAATCAAGAACAGTCCATCAGCATAAGATACTGTGGAAACACATCATTTCTGAAGCAGACAGCCTAGCGTTTACCTGTCTTGCTACACGAGAAAAATCCAACATCAGATTGTGGGTACATCTAAACTGTACTTCTGCAGCTCCCAGCTCCAAATGCACACCCTGGCAACATCCTGACTACACGTCAGAAAATCTGGTTTGGCACCATTCTCCTACGCACTCTGGACTCAGTAGAAAACCAACCGAACAGGCAAAGTGCAACGTGCACCATCCAGCAGATCAGGATTGCGGTGCCTGACCTGCAAGAGAGATACAACAACTGCTCATTGCTGGCTTATGCTTCCTACAAGCACTCCACATTTCAGCAATATTAAAAAGACGCTTTTCTACTCTGCTTTACAAAGCCATTTCTTCATTATTATTTCACCTTTTTTTTTTTTTCTTAAATAAAATAGTAGATAATTAAAAGAGAGGAGGAGCAGTCTTATGCACAAGTTATGAAGATGAGCAGTTAACAGACAAGCAGTCAAGGTCTGGGAATTGGGTCTTAATTTCCTTTGTGTCCTCAGAAAAGCAGCACCATATGCTAACCGCTCCCACTCCAAAACAGCCATATCATGGCTATGTTTATACTGTTTTCGTAACACCCATCAAGAAGTGAGCCTGGTCTTAAGGCCAAATGACAAGGCAGAGACTGAAACTACTACTTTATACTCAAGTCACTACTTTCCATTTGAACTAGTCCATCAGGGTCTAAAGTCTCATTTAAAATGGCTGCATCACGGATGATCTAATAAGACAAATCCTCAAGTGAGTCTATACAGAAAGCACTAAGGAAACTGGATGATGTCAAAGTTTTGTAGTATCTTCGATCTAGAGAAGTACTGAGATATCATACAGAAAACTATTATGTATTATGTGTTGGAATGAAAATTAGTAAGAAAGATAATATGCTCTGAAATAACAATCCCTGGGACCTTATTAATTCTAAATTATGTGAGAAGGGAGAAAAAAAATAGTAGTTGACCACAATTATAAACCAATCTAAATCACACTTCAAAGGACCTTATGATGTCCCAGACAAGAATTTTAGCAGAAACAGGTAAGTAGTAAAGTTACTGTATACGTCACAGGTGACACTGCATTAGGAAAACCATTTATAATGTTCAAGAAAGATTAATTTTAACTGAAATTAATAAAATATGGAAGATGGGACTCCCTTCTATATAAACAAGTGAAGTGCAACTGATTTAGACTAGCAACACAATTGCTAGTAGCAGGTAAACATTAGTGAGGGAAAAGCTTAGGATCATGTTGGCATAAGAACAAATAGACTAGCCATGATTAACTTTGTGCTGAAAATGAGAAGGAAGACAAAGCAGTGAGGCTATGAAACATCCTTCCACCAGACACAGTCAAGGCAAAAAAATACCTACCTAATTTTAGGATGAAGGTGGGCCACTTTATAAAAGGGATTACATACAGTGGTTGATGTTCAAAGAGTTACCCACTGCCCACAGTTCCCACAGAACTTCAGGACAACGTGCATGAATCCACTTTTACAGGGTATGCACAGCCTTACCACTGTTCCTTAAAAATGTACATGCCAAGGGCACTGTTTCCTCAAAAGCAGATGGGGAAAAGGCTATTCTTTGTCTCTATCCTTTAAAAAATAAATAAATAAATAAATAAATATATATTTTCACAGTGACTTTCTGTATTTCCCTTGAAGCAACAGCCTTAATAAAGAGTATCTTCCACCACCAAAGAAAATACAAGATATGTAAAGTTTCTTACTTGGGCAGGAATTAACTGTAACATTACTAGTATCAAAGCTTTTGTCAAAAAAAAGCCACTTCCACCCTTACTATCTGTCTTACTAGTCATTTATATGTGTGACTGTGCCATACATTGGATAGTTTTTTGTATTTTAAAGGCAGCTTAGTTATCAGAAAAGCAATGAGAAGGCAATTCTTGAGCCCTCTGCGTAGGTTCACAAATTATATACCCAGGGTTGCCCGCACTGCTTTGCCAGGACAAGCTAAACAGAGCTACACAGAACAGTGGGGGGGGGAGGGGGGGGGAAAGGTAAAATTACTTTCAGTAAACTGTACACAAATTCTGAGTGGGACAGAGGTCTACAGATAGGATGCATCTAGAGAGAGTTCAGGCAGTTTGAGACTACACCTTGCTATTCACCAAAAAAAAGATAAAAAAGATTGTCCTTTTTTTTTTTTGTAAGACAAAACACTTGTTAAAACTCTGAGTGTAACAGTTTTCAATTGAATTTGAATTTAATCTATTTGGATTAAACCAAAGAGATAAAAGGTGATGCCTGCTGCTCTCTCTACTGAAGAAAATGGAAACTTTTTATCTGATCCAATGGGGACAGACTGCTACACATCTCCCCGTTCATTCTTGGAGCCACCACGTCTCCCTAGCTTGTTGCAACACCCCTGTTTTCACATAATTCACAATGCAAAAACAAAGATGGCATCTGATGGCTAAGCAGAGAAGCCTTATGTGGTCAAACTGACCAACGAAACCCCTAGAATTCCTAAAAAGCTTTTTCTGGGGTTCATTTGGGTCTGACCAACCTTCACACATTATTTTGGTTTAGCTGTGTAAACACCAGGCCATTTGCTCTAAGTTTCGTCTTTTTCCACAATAGCACAATATACAACTATTGCTTTCTTTCTTTCTGCTACACTGAAATGCATTTAAACATGTATTCATTTATGGTACATGCTGTCTGCTATAACCAAGGCTCTTCAATAATACACAATTTGGCTGGCCTTTCCAGCATCTCATTTCTGCCTGACTTATCACATGAAGCTTTTTTTTCCCTGGTAATATACTGGAGTTTTTGCTTCAGCTTGTGAAAATTGTGGAGATTCAAGATTTCTCCCACTCAGCAGGTGCAGCACAGAGGAGAGGGTAACCCTGAGAGAGTTCACAGTAAAGCCTGGTGACTTTTCTCTGTGGGAGTAGAACTGTCACCAAATCAAGCAGAGGGTGCTACAGGCAGATCCGGTTGCTGATCCAAGGGTGGAATTTCATGATGGGCTTAAGTTGGTCCTGAAGGAGCCCTGCCCTTCCCTGCACCCACCGTCAGTGTGCCCAGGCCCTACCCTGTGCCCACACCCATGCTCTGCCAAAAATGCCCTGCTTGCACACCAAGGCTGGTGGGAGGCTGGTCGGACTGTCCCTTTCAGTGGTGGCTCAGGCTTGGATTAAAAAAGCTCACTTCTCCTCCAGAGAGTGTTCCCCAGCACATTTCCAACCCAGCTCCCATCTCCGTACCTGCCTTTGCAAATTCAACCAACACTGGAACTGTACTAGCTCTTGTCCCACCAAACCAGGAAAGGGTCACACACCTGAAAAACCTCCAGCAGAGTCCCAGTCAAATCATCACCTGCTCCTCACCCCAGAAGTACTCCTAGGCAATCACCATGCTGAAGGTCCTCAGCCAGAGGCCATATGTCTCATCTGCCCCACCTTGAGAATGCTGCATGCAGTCCAGGGCTGCCACCCACCCATGCAACCAGGCTCCTGCATGTCTGCAGCCCTCCTTGCCAGGGTATGAGAAAAGTAAAACCATCAAAAATAGTGTGGGTGAATGAAAATAAGCCATAGCATAAAGGAGGGAGTGGTTAAAAATCTTTTTAAAAAAGAGAGAGAGAGGGAAAAAAAAAATATTTCAGGAGGGAACAATCTCTATCTGCCAAGAAATGGAAGTGCTGTCTTCAGAAAAGTAAAATCATTATTGCAAGCAAACTGATTCATTAAATAACAAGCAGGGGAGGATTATAATGCCTTCCTTGTCATTAAAATGCTTTGAAACTATACTTCTGTAAGATATGCTAATGATATTCAGCTTTTGTATTACACAGCAGAAGCTACACTCTGGGTGGAATTTGGTGCACTGTGTTACATGGGAGTTCAGGCTAGAAAAGCAATTATTAGTATTCACATTGACTCTGAACATGTTTAAAACACACACAAAAACTGGACATACCATACAGAAACCAGTTGTAAGGTGATGAACTGGTTTACACCGAGTGATACACTCCCCTTCCACTGGGGGAACCTCCTTCTACGAGTGAGAATCCTCTATTTGGCATGCTTTTCTCTAAAAATAAAATCCCACTTGCATGCTGAAATCAATTATCTTATTTCCCCCATCTCCACATCTGAATGCTACTAATAAAGAACACTATTAGAAATTAATTATCAGTTTGTGTTTACCTTTTTACCTGGTAGTTCAAGGAGTTTTATTTCAATGAAATTAAGTTTTGGCATGTTTTTAAGTCCTTAATAAAAATAGCAAAATGCAGGCTCCAAAACCCAATGAAATTGGCACAATCAAATTTCCATGTGATTTATCAGCTTCACTGTCACTGTAACTAACTCCGTGCATTTTTTTGCTTGGTTCTCTCTGTAAGCTGACAGGAGACGTCACTCTATCAAACAGAAATGTAACACTATTTTTATTGCTTATCTCTTCAGCCCTGGCTTACATCAGTAAGTGATCTCCCTCCATCAAGTTGACAAGAGTCTTTTTGGTGTTGACCTCAAAAGGACACAGCTGTGACAACTTTTTGGTTTGTTTTTTTTTTCTCTCTTAATAGTTCTCAGTTGAATACTTGTTCTTGGTAGTCCAGGGTCTTCATCTGGCACTGTTTTACTCCGTGGGCAGACTGAGCACAAAGCTTTGGTCATTCAGTCAGAGAGTATCTTCCAGCCTTTATTGCAAGAAGCACTGTAGAAGTCAGAGGTAGATTTTACTCCATAAAAAAAACATTATTAATTACAAGAGGTCTTCTAAATTTGGTCTTATTTTCTTAATACTCTGTAATTAACGAATACGAACACTTATCCTTATTTCCACAGCCTTTGCTCAAGATATTAAGAGCTCCAGGCTGGACTCAATCCTCCCCGACATTTTCACTCATGTTACATAAATAATTTTGCCTGACCCTCTGCAGGTCACAGAATCTGAAGATCAGGATCAAAAATTTGCTCAGAATTTCATAATGAGGAAGATATTATTGACTTGTCTTAATATAATACCCCAACTAGGGAACATTTGGAATATATAAAAACATTTACATAATCTGAAAAAAGCACTTAGCATTTCTGCTGCACACCATCCAATAAACACAACACAATACTAATTTAATGAAATAATAAACTTTTGTGCAAAATTCCTCAAACAGCAGAGAGGAACAGGTACAAGGCATATTTCAAATTCATTGTATCATTTGCATTCATGGTTATTTACACAGATATAGACTTTAATCCCAGCAATTTATATATCACGAGTTTTAAAGATGATTTAAATTGGCAGGCCAAAACTTCAGTATATACATACGATGAGGTTAAAAGAACTTATTTATGTTTTCACTGTATTCCTGAAAAGTGACAACTCAGGAAATAATTATTAAAAGATGTCAGTTCTAACTAAATGTAGTTGTTTTATCAAAGAAAGGAGTCTTCCTTTGGATAGTAACTTTGTATACACTGTATCTATATGCACTTAATTACGCAGTTACACAGCTCAGCATAATCTTTTGTGTTTACACGTTTTTATGTTGATACATATTACAGATTTCATTCCATATTTTCTATTTAATAGATAATAAGTCTTTTTATGGTCTATGAAAGCTGAAATTAAATTAAAAATCATTAAAGACCTCTTTAAAGTATTACTCATCAGCTTAATGATGTCCAAGGTATACAAGAAAAAAAAAAAATGTTTACAAAACCTGTTTTACATTTAAAACTAATTTAAACAAAGAATTACACATGTGATTTGTTCACTGTACAATTGTTCATCCAATTGTTTTGGTTTATCACATTCTAGAAGTAACAAATTTCATCATCTCATGCTCTATTTTCAGGCATAGAATGTAAAAAGGAAAATAAGCTTTCTTTTGTCTTTGTTTCCCCCGGTCCCCCCAGTTCCTGGTAATCTTAGTTTTGAAAATGAGAGTCACTGAGCAGAATGTAGAATGGAGAAAATAGTGTCACTGCACCATCAGAGGAAGCCTCTGGCAAAAGCCAGTTTAATCACTTCCACAAACTGGTTCCAGGTGTTTAGTGAGCCATTTCCACCAGGATTGTGGTGTGACTTTACTTAAAATTTTGGCAGCAAATAGGTAAATAAACACAATCAAATAGTACATCAAGCTGTGTAGACTCAGACCTTAACACAGATCAAAATCTGGAGGTCTTATTTTTAAACAGTAAATATTTGTTTCTTTTAAAATATGGGTTTTTCTATTTTTAAAAAGGATTTTTTTTTCTTACACATTAATTATTATGTACTTTTGTTATTCATATTACATTAGTTAGAAGTTCAGTGACTGTTTTAATACATACTGCAGTAGTTTTATATAACATCTTTAGGGATAGAAAATATGCTTTAATATGCTATACATTAAAAATCAAACCACATACATGATGCTACCAGTTTCGCTATGCTCCTGCAAGTATCTGCAACATCAGACTATTTTGCATGATGATCACAGAAGAGAAAAACCTAACTGGCAGAAGTCTCAATGGGCTTAAACCAGAACAAAAAAGTGTACTTAATTTATGAGCTGAAACTCTGTCTGCAGTCTGGCACATAGAGCACATAACACCATGTAATTTTATAAAAATCAAATAACTTTGCAAATCACTTCAAATATTTCCTTTCTCATTGGTTTTAATCATGTTTGAAAGGAGAGAAAAAAAATTACAGGCTGAAATGAAAGCTAAATATAATGATCTAGGACCATAATTCTCCTGAATGAACATTGCTAAAATTTTGGATCATGGACCACTGTCAAACTTCAAACATAACAGGGAACCACTATGCAGCCCTCACATCAAATTTTTAATTAAAACCCCTAAATGGATGATATGATACTGCAGATCAGTATCATACTATGATTATATGTGTCTGCAGACCACAATTTGGAAACAAATATATTAAAAGATTAATTTTCTAAAGGGAATGTTAGGCTCTGGGCTTCTCAGAATACTCATTCTATATACTGAGATACTACACAGTATTTTACCATGCAAATATGATAAGACCTCCATTCTATGAGTTTTTAATAGTACAGCATTTTTTCATGAGATGTCATGAGACAATTCCAAGATAATTGTATGAAAAAAAATACTACTTTATCCTGATATCTCCCTCTCAATTTAGATTGTTGGGTTTGGTTGTTTTTTGGGTTTTTTCCAAGCAAACTGACCAGACTCACATCCTCTATAATAAAGTACCCATAAAGCGAGGTCAACAAAGTGATTTCCAAAAGCATCTGAGAAAGGACCAGCTCTCCAGAAAGGACAGGAAAAGCTCTACTTGCTTCAGGTCAGGCTTATCACTGCAGAATGTGGAACAGAATTTTGGGCTTTATAGACACACACATCCATGTATTATTTTTCATGTATTTATTTACAGTATAAAACAAAATCATGTTTCATATATATGTGCATATATATATGAAGGAGGAAGGAAGGGCAACGGGAAGGAAAAAAAAAAAAAAAAAAGACACTCTAAGGGCTTTATCTAAGTTTATTTAGGGGAAAAAAGAGGGAGAGGGAGGATTGCCCTGAAGCCGGAGTGGGACCGCCGTGCCTGATGTTTTCTGCCCTGCACTTGAGTGACAGAGCGGGGGGAAGAGTCGTTAATCACCGCGCTCTGGGAACCGGGCAGAGAGAGAGGGAGCAACTGCCTTCCGCAACGCTTCCTGCGATAAGGCAGCCAGCGCTGGCACATGGACACACCGACACACAGACAGACAGACACACACACTCACACACAGAGGCAGCTCCGCGGCCCAAAGCTCCATCCGACTGCAAACGTGATCCACAGCCCTGCGCCCCGACACACGCACGCACACACAGACACGCACACACAGACACACACA
>NW_010339990.1:0-32731 GCF_000700745.2 Antrostomus carolinensis | reverse complement strand
AAAAAAAAAAAAATCTGGCCATAGTGTAGGAATAATCACTGCAGTCCAGCTCACCCCCACACCTCTCTTTCTCTCTCTCCTTCTCTCTCTCTCCCTCTGTTTGAGGCCCCAGCTGATTCAGTCTGCATCCATCCATACATAAATCATTGCCCTTATTCTATTGGTTACATGGTACATGGCAAGTATTGATTTTTTCCGTTGCCTCATTGCTGGAGAACCCATGGTTTTTGTGAGACTGAAAATGCAAAATTTTTTGCTGGAGATCTTGTCAAGGTACAAAAATGACAAGCGAGGAGGGTGCTATTTTAAGGTTTGTGTGACTTAAAAATCTTCACCTCTGTTCTACTTTACATTTGCCTGTGTCCCAAAAAGTCGTGGCTTGTTTAATCACTACTGCTTTAGGTAGGCTTACTGGCTAAGCAGGAGGAGAATAAGCAAACAGAAACAGGGCCTGGCCATTCTGAGGAAGGCATTGCTTAATTGTTAAAAGTTTAATTATCCTCTGAAACATTAACAAAAAGATGAAGAATAATATGAAAATAATGACATTTTAAGGGGAGAAATTAATCCTAGGCACAAGATGATAATATGCTGTAGACAAATGGACATTTGTTTCCTTTCTGCATAACACAGAGATATAATATTGTGCTTAATTATTGAGGTAGCTCTTCATAGCATTTTGAAATATACTAGCCCTTTATCAATATGATTGCTGTATCAAGTTAATTTTTCTCAGCATTCAAAGCTGCCTGAAAATGTCTCACAAAAGATGGCACCTTGTTTCCTCAAAAAAGTGTTTCTAGGGAATAGGAAGACTGGGTTATGAGACAGATTATGAGGTGTTCTCCTTCAGTAATAGAGAATTCTGTGGTATAAGACTCTGTCTTAGTAAGAGCCTGATCCAAAACACACTGGAGTCAACAGGAATGTTTTCATTGACTCTGTAGGTGCTGGATCAGCTTCAGACTACACAGAAGCCAATATTTTCCTTTTTTTGGATACTGTCACTTCCCATTTTGAAGAAGAGGTGAAATGGGTTAGGATGGGTGGTTTATGGAAGGGTATATATTTTTATTATATTTAATACGATCACATCTTTTAACACTTTTAAATGAGATGTATTGAAATGTGTGTGTATGTGTGTTTTCTTTAATGCCTGTAATGCAAAATCTGACCCATCCCTACCCTGTGCCATTCCCAAATACTGTATTTTGCATCTGTGCTTTTTTTTTTTGCACTTGAAAGCCACTGCCCATTCTTATTTTTACCTATAGTACCTTTAGACTCCAGTCTTTCACTAAATGTTGTGTGGACACCATTTAAGTCTTTTTACCTGCCCCGCCAATTGCACATTCAAAGCAGGTGATATTTTCTATCTGCTATTTGCATGCAAATCAAATACCTTAAACAGTAAAACAGCTTTTAGAGCTTTTGTGTTTCTGGGGCTGTAGAAATTGAGCATAAGCTAAAATTATCAATAAGAAATTCCAGCCAACCACTTTCACTTGCTGTATGGCAAACACAGGAGCTGAAAAAATAGCGTGCCGCTGGCCCTCCAGTTGAGAACCAGGGCTGGACCATTCAACCAGCCCTTCCTTGAACTGACCCTGCTCCTGGAAGAGACAGCCTGCACTGACCAAAACCTTGGGTCATGCTGGGGTGAGCCACCTCCCCTATATTTGACAGGAGCAATTGCTTCCTTACTAATGCACTTTTTTTCTCCAAATGTATGTTGCAACTGTTTTGAATATGTAACTTTAAAAAAATGAAAAAAGTAAGACTGGGGGAAACACAGATTTTTGTGTGAAAATCATTTGTATCATTTTTGTTTAGGAAAAAAGGCAGGGCATTGCCTTCAGCAAATGAGCTTCTTGCTTCACCAGAAATGTAGTGTCACTGAAAAATGTGCCTTTTGTCTCACTGTAAATTGTAACTTTTCTACTGTTTTTGTATAAACACAGGCCAGTTCTTCATCATATTGAATGGTAATTTTTGTAGAAAGTGAAATGAGAACACTTCTTCTGTAATCTTTGTGACAGTGCCTGAGTACAAGAGGGTTTGTTACATATCTGTGCATTACTCGTTCAAATCAATTTTCTGGTTTAAGTTCACTCCTTTAACCTTTATTAGTAAAAAAGGAGGCTTATTTGGCTAGCTGAGCTATCCTTTATCAGCCTAGTTCAGTGGTTTTAAGATGAAGAAAACATACTAAAGTAATTCTAGTCTAAATTTAAATAGTATCAAGTGTGTTTCATTAGTTTCTTATAGAGTATCAGGACAGAAAATTCTTTCACAACTTGTCTCCATTTCTCTAGCTTTTAGGACTCATGGGACATGGTTCCTTTGTATATGTTTCCCTGGAGCCACCCAACCTGAAGTCTGGGCATTCATAAGGTAATTGGCCTACCTAGGTTGAAGTAGTTTTGCTGTACTCTATACTTCTCCTTAAGCAAGGTGTGTTTGCATCACAGCTCTGGAGAGTTTTGGCTGAAAGCTTGGCAGACACTGCACACATGTCACCATTCTTTGTGGTTTTCTTTTCCAATGAGAAGCTGCATTGTGTTTTCCCTCAGTCTTTTGTGTAAAGGGATGGATGCTCTGCCCAGTGTAACCAGCACACACACATCACACTTGCCAGTCCCTGCAGTACCAACTCAGGTGCTGACTGAAGTAGGTCTTTAGTATGGCTTGAGAAGTTCACTTGTTACTGGTCAAGGCGATAAGGCAAGTGTGAACGTGCTAAAGTTGCTGAGAGCAAGGCAACAATTGGTCACATTCACTGGGTGTTCATAGCAGAACTGGCTGCAGAAATCCTTCCTGAAAGTTCCTCTGCTTGATGCCAGATTGATAACTCTTGAAAGCTTAGTGTTCCCATATCATAGGTGATTGTACAAGGGCTGGGACAAGGGAACACCTTCCGTTCCTTCCCCTTGAAAGGGATGTAAGTCACTCAAGAGCCCTGTAGCAGTCCTTACAGTGTGTCTGGAAAGTCATCTCAACATTGCAGGTTGTTTCCGAAAGAAAGTGGAATGTAGACAGCGTGATCCCAGAGCATGGACCAACTCGTCATCCTCCTTCAGATAGTATGGGAGAGGCCTCACCCACTGCCCTGCAGAAAGGTGGGCAGTTATAAGAAATGTGATGGGATTTTTTTCACACTGGTCAGAGAACCCTAGAAAGGGAAGTCAGCTACTCCCTAGGCTACTACCACGGCCTTTGGTGGCCACTCATGCTTGCTGATAGACATATGTAGGTGGCTGCACTAATCTTGTGGACAGCTAAACCATGCTCCTAACCCAAAGCCCATGCTCAACCTTTGTTGTGCACCCAGCAGCCAAACCCTGATCATAACCATTTTCTGTCCTGCTTTGCAAGATGGGGTTAGTGTAACCAAATCATCCAACTTCTTTTTGCACATCTCTTTTGGAAAAAGGCAAGTGTTGATTTATTAATTTTCTTGAAGACAGACATGAGAATTAATAAACAACAATGACAAGAGGCAGAAGTTGCTACATTTTTCCTGTAGCAACCAGTAATAATATCTTTCTTGAAAATACAACTGAAAAGAACAGACAGAACTGCAAAGCATGTTTGTGTAAGATAGAGCTGAAGCAGCCAGGGCCATTAACCATTTCGTGAGCAGAGAGGGGAGAGCAGCTGCCCTTTTCCCCATGACATAAAGTCATCAGCCTGCCCTGGGAGCCAGCCCACACTCCTCTGCACGAGGTCACATACAGATACCGCATCCGGAGTTAGGATGAGCTGCTGACAGCCGGGGCCAAGCTAACCCGCCTTCTCTCTCACCCGTCACCAGTGACTTGCCATCCCCACTGTGCACAGCTGCATCTCTGCTAATGAAACATCAGAAAATTATGAGCCTGTTGGGCAAAAGCAGACTTTCATCCTCAAAAGCCTTCATAAATAAGGTTGCGATGTAGAAAAATAAGGCTTGATAGTATCTCCCATTTCATAGGTGAAGAAATTAAAGAACGCCAAGAGCTGGCGCTGAAGCTGAGATCGTGTTTGAGAGATCCTGCTTGTGACACACATGTGGGAAAAATTGCTAAAGAACCACGTGTACATGTGGAAGTTTGACCCCTATAATGCTGCCAAGGGCAACGAGGTCTTTGGTGGTTTGCTTAGCAAGCGTTAGTCACAAAAGCATCTGGCTTAGCTCAAACCTGTACGTTGCATTTTCTTAAAAATTAAAAAGAAAAAATCCCAAACCAAAAAAGGGAAGGAAATAGAAACACAAAGTCCTTTTTGCAGGAGGGCCTGCCTCTTTTTCTGTTTTCCTCAGCCTGTTATTGTGTAAATCACTCTCTTATACCCAACAAATTAACTACCCCTGCTGCAACATGCTGTAGGAAGTCTGTTGTAGATTTATCCATTTAAATAGAAGTGGAATATCATGCCACTTCATTTAACCAATGATGAATGCTGCATCAGATCCCAGAAAAGTTATTCAGCAATAATTTTAAATCCCATCCCTGGGAAGAGAAAAAAAAAAGAGCTTTGGACTATACAGTTGGAGGCTGTAGTTACAATAAAATCCAGGAAAAGGTTATTTTACCTGAATTTATCGCTTAGCAACCAAGAATCTACCTCCTGAGATTGCCATTCGTGGGTTACCAAGTAACTGGCTGTGACAATTACCAAACAGCTGTCCCAGGAATCTACACAGCCTTTAACCTCCGTCAGCTGAAAGATAGGCTGATGACAGCTAACAAACAATAGAAACACACCCTAATATTTTATTTAAGAGCTGAGGGAAGCCACAGCTGTATGGATCATTCAGCCAGCTGGATTTAACGGCTTCAAACTGCGTGTCCTGTCTTCGAGAAACTGCTCTATAGCCACGCTGTGTGTTTAAGATGCATTTGGGTCTTTATCCTCCAAACTTCATGTCAAATAATTGAATCCAAACTATCAAGATAGGTTTTGCTATTGTGCAGGAATGGTAAGCTGCTAATTATCAAGTAGGGTTTTTATTTGTGCAGCCAGTGATTTACAAAATTTTCCCATTAATTAATTGTGTTCATCTTGGGTTTTATTGAATGTAACCGTTCCGATTATCAGTGAGCGGGAGAACATTAAATATCAAGGTAATAAAGGAGTAATTTAGAATGAGGAGGAAAAAGCATAATTTAAGGCTGGTAAGATAAAATTAAGGAAAAAAAGAATACTAAGCTTGGATATTGAGAAGAGCTTCTTAATAATGAGGTGTATTATGTCTGGGGGGTGGTTTCCCGGAGGAAACAAGGGAAACTACCATCAGTAATGTGTGAAAGTAAGCTGGAAACAGTGTAAAACACTGGAAGCGTCGGATATACTAATTCAGATGTCAGTCCTGAGCTGTGGCAATTGCCTTTTTTTTTTTTCTCCCTTCCATTTTTACTTTCTGTGATTTTATAACGTTACAAATAGCAGTCAGCAAACTTGCAACAAATTGCAAATGCAACATTTTTTTTGCTGGTTATTTAGATGCTCCAAGCGTGGTAAGATTTATGGACATGCCTTCTTCTACAAGTTCTGAGTGGCTCCTTTTAGTTTAAAATAGAAACAGGAAAAAAGGTTTTTGGACGTTAAGGGCCCCGTTCACATTTACAAATCCCAGGCATGCAAGCTGTGGCTGAAATGGCAGCCAGCTCGCCTTCTCCCTGCAGGCTCCGTGCAGGTATCCAGGGGGAGAGCATTTGGGAATCAGCTGTGTCTTCATACTGCTAGTCTTCCTCTAGCATATTCTGATTGACACACTATAAACTGCTCTGCTACACTCTTTTTTTTCTTCTTATTTTTCTTTTCTTTATGCCCTGGCATGTTCTATATGCCACAATAGTAAGAACTAGCTCAGAAAATTCTTCACCAGATTTCCACTGGCAGCAAGTTCACAAAGGGAATTTTCCCCTGGCCATTTGTGGCCAGAAGCTTCCTCCTTGGCACTGGAGGATTCATTAACTGGCTGGTCAAATTAGACTAGATTTAATTTGGCTTTGTCTGTGCTTTTTATATCATTTTTAAAGCATGGCTGCAAAAATGTTAACATTTACCCTTTCATTGCACACACTTGTAATAACCTTTCAGGAACTCAGGCTGAAGAGGAATTTTTTCCTCAAAATAGGTTAAAAAGCCCCACAGCTGCATCAGCATCATTTCTTCTGGCATAGTAACATCTCTCATGGCATGAGAGTTTCCCACTGCACATACAGCTTTTCAGAGAGAGACCATGCTGTCCTGGAAGAAGGAAATGTTGAGGACTATGACACACCTGCAGGTACCAGTACACACCTGCTGCCATTAAGAAGTGTGCAATGAGCTGTCAGCAATAACACCTTTTCCCTCACAGCTTAAATTAAACATTTTTATTATCAGTTGATTCAAAATGAGTGCTGATGAGTATGTGAATACTTATAAAATGAGCAAAGACCTTGGAAATATTTATTAAAAAAGAAAAAAAAAAGAATCATAGTCTCTTGTTGATATTAATGACTTGTCATTGCCATCATTACAATGTCTTTACGTATCTGCTGTGGACATTTGGCCAGGCTTGTAAGGTCTGTTAACTCAGATGTCTTAGGGAAGTGGCACTGTGGGTGTAAGCAACTTTGTGCATTTTTGGGGAGAGCAGAATGGGTCTCAAACTTGTCACTGCCTGGAGGGTGGTTCCTTTGGTGCTTTCATGTATCCCTTGAAGCTAAGTACAAAAGGTGCTTTCACTCCTAAGCTGATTATTGGCTTATTTGGGTATGAAAGGAAGGGTAGGAGATCACAGCAACTGGCTTACTTGCACCCCGTCCTGCTAGTCATTTGTCTCCATGGTGGAATTCGATATAGGAAGGCTTTGCTGGGACATTCTTTCTGTTTCTTGATGACAGATTACGGTTGTCCTGTTTTCTGGCTGGTAGTTGGTTGGTTACGTTGACAGATGTTGCAATGATTCTTTTGGCAATATTCTGTTGTGCTGACTGTTCAAACAGGAAATTCATCTTTTAGTATTTGCACATGTTAAATGTTTGTTTTAGTAGGAATCGGCTCTGACAGCAGGCTGGTCAAACTGTATTTTTGGAGCAGCAAGCTCTGGAATTCTCAAAGTCCTCATCATCCCGTAGATCTACTGGTGCTTGGCTTGGAGCCCTGCTCCCTGAAATACCACAGGACAGACTTTTGAGGAGAGATTTGAGCTTTTGAGCTCCAGGTTGCTGCTGTTTCATTCTTTTGGTGATGGGTGCCTGTGTGTGCTCGATGGCACTTGGTTCAAATCTTACCATGGTATGGTGCTTTGGGATACTTTGTAAAGTTTGCAGTATGACAGAGTCTGTCCTGTCTTTATTCTCCCTCTTGTCTCTGAGTATTTGGTTTACTGAGCTGGCCTCTTGTCTAATGTTAACACAAGTGAACTGGAAGGTGGTTGTGGCTTGTGCTATATGGTAGAAAGTGAAGTAGGAAAAGAAGTGCTTTCTTCCTGACAAAGACTAGCTGGAGAACTTAATCTGAGGAAGCTGAATTTCCATCTATATCTCTAAATCACCATTTCAGGTGACTGCTTTTTTACCTTGGTAGGCAGCTTCTTTGAACGACAGTCTGCAAAGGCTGGTGTGATTTAATGTGATACATTTTAACTCGTTTCCTAAATTTTAATCAAGCAAAATTCTGTGGACTATTTATTTGAGGGCTGAAAGTGGCTGTTTCTTGTATGCAGTGGCATTAGAGATAAGGTGTCTTAAGATCTGTTGTGTTGCCCTTCGGAAAAAGTTTATAAGATGTCAGAAGTTACAAAATGTACTTCTGTAAGGTGGTGTCTGCGCTGAAGAAAAGCACATTATGACAAGTAGCTACATATAGACTTCTGGTGCATATGGTAGAGGAAGGGTTTAATCTGGTCAAGACCTCTCCAGACCCCTCACTGTCACTTAGGAGGCTGCAAGTTGCATGTGAAAGCTGCTTTGTGTCTTGCCAGCCTTTTGGAAATACTTCAGAGCTACAGCTATTTTGAGTAATGGAGCTTGGAAGTGGAAAAAGGCTTTGTGGCAAGCCTAGCATATGCATTTCTGAGAAACACATTCGGTTCCTATATGGTAATTTTTGTGTAATTTGACAGGAAAAAACCCTAATGTTGAGGAGAACATGCTCAGGTGAGTCAGATTACAGCACACACGTGTATTTGCACACAAAAGTTACACAATTGCATGGGTAACTGTGTGCGTATATAACAAAAATGTTTTCTGATTTCTGCTTACAACAGTTTAGGTACAAAATACATGCTACTCATGAATTTATAAGAAAAACAGAAAAGTTTGTTAGCAAATGAATCTTTGAAAATGTTCCACCTGCAAGAAGGTGGAAGAAGCCTTGAGAATCTGGTGCTGATTAGCACTGATGAAATGTAATGAAATATATCCTTCAAAACCTGACTTTTGTATATTCTGGCATTTGAAGTGATATTGTCAGTTTGGAACTTGCATTGATTGTTCACCAATTAGTCAAATTTTGAATGTCTATGGTTTCTGGAGCTTTAGTGTCTTGCATGTTTTGACAGTTTACTGATGACCAGGATATTAGACTCTATCTTTCTATCTTGATTTATTAATTTTCTTCTCATATGCACTCATCCTAATCTCTCAATAACAACACTGGTCCTTTCCAAAATAAATTTAGAGGTGTTTTCATATACGTTGGGTGAAAGTGCATTGCAGGAAAAGGTACCATCTTTTAACAAAGATTGGTTTTAAGCACAAAATAATCAGGATTTGGATGTTGTTAAAGCAACATTTTTGTGAAAAGGAACTGGATTTAAAAAAATGAACCAACTTTTCAGCCAGACCCGTTATGAATTGCAAAAGCAGCTGGGAGATTTGGCCAGAAAATCAAGGTTGGGTTTTTTTTTTTTTTCTTCGTCAGAGTTTGTAAGAGATTTGGAGGGACATTAACATTTATTTCTTATTTCTCTGAGTTTCAGTCCAGGCCTTGGAAAAACCCATCTGACAGTGAGTTTGTTTGTATTTTTTCCCTAAGTATGCTAGGCTCATTAGCAAGCCTTGGAAAAGGCATGCTTTGTTAAAGTTAATATGGAAAACAAGATACTAAGGGCTTAAATCTGTCTCCGGAATATAAATATGCATAGCTTCCTTTGGACCAGACTTTGACCACAGTTATACTGGAACCCTTGTTTCAGGGAGAGTTACGAATGTGCATTTGCTAGGAAATGCTGCTCCTTCAATAAATTTCCTAACAGTAGTCGCTAAGTTTATGCCTACAGGATATATATATCTACCTCCAGAATGACTGCAGTGCATCTGAAATAGCTGAGGAGCACTGTAGGGCGTGAATAGGAGGTTGCTTTTCGCCGGGTGGGAGATGCTTGCCCAGCAGATACAGTGCAGGAGGAGTGTGGGGACATCAGGGCTGTCCCAGATCCTCTTCTGCACCAGGAGAAGGTCTGTGCTCCATTTCCTTTCTGACCCATAGTGCTGGCCAGCAGTGAGCAGGCACAGGGAGGGAGTGAATAGTCTGCCAGTGGCTATGGGCTCGTTCCTCCCTGGAAAAGTTTCCTCTTCCTGTGGATCAAGGGAAAACAAATCATTTTTCTTTGCTTTACATGGAGCAGTTTGTTTGGTTGTGGTTTCACCTCTAAAGAGCAGCATAGAGTACTCTACTACTACACGTAACAAAGACGTGGCAATGACAGCTTAACACTAATCGGACTGTTTTACTTCCTCTAATAACCAGTATGTCACACTGTATAAATACTATAGGATCCCCTCTCGTGTGGTGACCAAAGAAGACACTGCTCAAAATTATGCTTCAAAGACTTAAATAAAATAATAAAATGATGTCTGTGGTATTACATGAACCAGTCACATTTAGCTGAGCATCTTCATTTTTATTATAATTTTTAATTAAAAGATTGGATTTGAGAAGTTTGTATGTATTAAACATCCGTGTAAGCACCTTATAACCAGTTGGCACAAGGTGGATGTATCCTCATTAGTCAGAATTTATAATTCCCTATTAAGCCAAAGTCATTCCTATTGACTGTCATTATACTAAGCTGGGTCCTTTGGTGATCTCCTAACTCCAAGAGCACAATGGCCAAATAAGCTTGATTAAAGTGGTCCTAGTTTTTAATCCAAGCATATGGTAACACTAGAGAATATAAAAAGAGTGGAGCTGCCGTGGTGCTGCAGAACTTGGGATATCTTGAATTGCTGATGGAGAAAAATAAGGTTTCTTGAGGCAGGGAGTAAATTTTTTTCATTTGAAATGTGCTCTGGAGCTCAGGTCTCCCCAAACAATGACATTTACTTCATTCTTGAGCTAATAACCAGGAGAGTACTTGAATCTGAGCATGACACCAGGTGACACTTTTTTGATTGCTGGAATATTTAAGGATGCTGTGGTACCGTGTGGCAAACTCTGTAAAATAAATTTGATTATACACTGTTCTGGCTGTAGGTAGTATTTACTGGATTCTGTCTGGGATAGAAGAAACATTTTCATCTTTACAGAATATTTATTTTTGTAGGGTTCATCAGCTTTCTCCGTTACTCTGAAATCAGCTTTTGTAGCATCATTTCGTTGCACTGGAGATAACAAAATTCTATTTATGATATTAAAGGACAGCTAGATGAATTCTAAAAACTCTTGGGTAATCTGCCTTTGTGCATGTGTCTGTAGGGATTTTAAATGGCGGAAAATGATGCCTTTGTATTCTTCAGAATCTCTGTTTTGTGATGCATAACTACATTTAGCTCAGTATAGCTGTGTATCAACTTCCTAATCTTCATGAACATATTCATTTTCTTTTAGTTTTCACTTACAGGATCACATGTTACATCTCACATATTGCAATGGTGGAGCAGTGTGCATTTTTAGCATTTGCGGGTATTAAGAGCAAACCTCTTCCAACTGGAGGATGCTGGCAGGAGGAAACTATTTTCCTGTATGCACAGACTTGCTGAGCAGCTCTGAAGTTGCAGAAGAGTAGATCTTTAAATGGTGCAATTTAACAAACTTGTAGAAGGACTCCCTGGAGCTCTGGGACCAGCAGAATTTGCTTTCCACTTTTGTCTCATATCCTCCTTGGCTGGAGCTAAAGCAAAGTGGGTTGTTTTAAGAGTACAAAGAGTGTATGTTGTTAAGTGCGCAGACAGTAGAAGGAATGGTCTGCCTAAGAATCTACGCAAACATTTTGGGAACCCTCTGTGTATTTGATTAAACCTTTCAGTAGTCAGCAAAGCTCGTCATGAACGCACGTGCAGCAAATCATTCACTACTCGCTGGGCTTCACAGTCTCAGGGAACAGTCTGCCTCGCTGTATTTGTGTGCAAGGCTGCATCTTAACTTGGGGAACTCAAAACCAGTATTTCTGGATTAGGCAAATTTCTGAGTTAACTGTCAGCACTGTCTTCAGCTGTCTGTCTGTGACTTACACAGTTCCTAGCCTTCTCTGAGGCACCAGTGTCTTTTTATAGGTGGTTTATTATCTAAAAATTATTATATAAAATTATTTCTATAATAAAAAATACTATTATATTTGTATGTCTGTGTGAAATAATGAAGTGTCATTCTTCTTGGTTTTTAATTGGGCAATTAAGATTCAGGGAATTTAAGCAACTCTCCAAATAGGAGAGGTGCTTTATTTCCCAGTTCATATCTTCCATCACCCGCCAGTTGTCTTCCTCATTTCATTTGCTCCAAGAAAGTTTTAAAACTCTTTTTATAATAGGAAATATGCTTTCTTGTGCTTACTAGAGGCTAAACTATTTTATTCTAACTTAGTATTTGTCTGAAGATGTTTTGTTGTTTTCTTGAAATTTTTAGCCAGTCAGATAAAGTAGAAGACTGGACTGGAAACTCTTGTTAAAAATCAGTCATTACAATTGTTGCTGTTCCTTCTACGAAAGTCCTGAAAAGATCTCTCCCATAATCACCTCATAACTAATTTGTCTCATTCCTTTGCAGAAACCAGTACACGGTAATTATTTCTTAAATGCCCTGGTTGCTTCTTTAACCCATGTTGAATGGGTACCTAGTGGTGAAAGATTATCAGCAGACATGAAAGACAGCATTGTCTGTATGCGAGCGTAATTTGGGTGGTAGCTGGGCAATGGCAGTGCTCTGCAACATCAGAGTGTGGGAGAGAGAGCTGTATGGTGGCACCAAAGACCAGAAAGAAGGCAGAGGTTTGACAGCCAGGGAATTAAACCCTGTGAGCATGCTGAGGTGAGGCACTGAAAGAAGTTGTACTCCAAGTGCTGCCTTGAAAAGGAGTGGTTTGTTGGCCTGGGTAGGGTGTCCTACTGCAGAGACCTTGGAGGATGAGCGAATCTCATAGCACTGGTTGTAAGCTGACCAAGACCAGCTCAAGTGAACCCCAGTGGCATATAGCCAGTCCCATCTTGTTAGGACAGCTCTGGAGCACGGCACTGAGATCTCCTATTCATTTCTCATGTCACTGGGGTCTGCAGAAGAGACCTCTCATTGAAACGTTTAGGTGAATTTCCTGACTCTACTCTTAATGATATACTAGTTTTATTTTCTTCCTTGTCTTGTAGCACTAATCAAGAAGTAATTGAATTAGCTGAAGAGAAGGGCAGGACAAATTAGCTAAGAAGAATTAACTTTATGCACCTGAGGTCAGAAGGCTCCTAGAATATTCAGGGTGAGACTTGGCTGGACTATAAATGAGATTTAGCAAGAGGATATCAAGTTTTCTGGAGAACTGAAATGCAGAAATACATACTACAAACTAGTCATGAAAATCTAGAGATATCTGTAAGTCTTTGGGCAATTCATTTCTGTTTTAAGATGGGAGAGCAAAGGAATCCACTTACATTCTTTCCAACTGCTGTATTAGATGAAGGGAATTTCCCTGAAATTTAACTTTTCATCCTCGTGTGAATAGGCTTTGCCAGAAAGGTTTTGTTTTGTTTTTTTTTCCTTTCTGTATTAATATTAAGGTAGTAAATTGTCTGTCCCTGTGTTCACTTGCTAGCCTTCCTCCCCTCCCTGCCCCGCCAGTTGCTCTATAATTTAAGTTCACCTTTCATGAAAACCATATGTTGGATTAAAGACATGGTATTATTTTCATGCATTGTAATATACTCTATTACCTCCTCCATTATAGTGTCATGTAAAAGTAATTATTATTCCATGTGTCACTGTGAATACATTTAGGATTCTTTAGGTCTTCTCTAACAAAAATTGATTCCTGATTTGCTGGTCTCATTCTTTTTTTTGTAACATCTTAATTTTATAAAAGACTTTTAAAAATATGAAAAATGGATATTACAAAATAATTAGAAAATGAGCTAGATTGCAATTCAAGAAAATATCAAGCTAGTGACAGTAACTTATTTTATACATTAAAAAACTCTAAATAATTAAGTAATTAAGTAGCAATATAAAGAAAATAAATTCCAGTCAAACACTAATGCCTTAAAACAGACAAAAGAAGCAGTTTATACAATTGCATTTGCTTTGATAGTTGTATTTGCTCTTTTGAACAAAGGTTGGAACTAAGTGGCTTTTAAGAGTTTATGAATTTATGTTTTTGCAGCAAGTTTAAACTGATTACACTAACTCCACAGAAAGAGACTTCATTCAATAAGTTTACTTTATTGTTAATACTCTCTTCCCACCAAACCTCAGCTGTAGCTTTATTAAATAAAAATACAGAAAATGGTATAGTAACCTCACCATCTGCTGTACAGCTTTGGTTTTTGTTCTGGAGTTTGAGTTGAAATACATTACTTGAAATCATTGGTTAAGTCGCTGAAATTAGATGGGACCCCTGCAGTCTAATCCATAGGAACTGGCCAATTCTTTTGAGTTTTCTGTGTTTGATTAGTTGTACTGTAATTAAAGAAATTACCAATAGTCTTCTGTCTGGAAGTGATTAACCCACCAAGTGCTCATACCTATATTCTCTAAGCATCTTTAAATGATATAAGGCTTCATTTATGTTCCTTAATAAGGAAACAAATGAAAATCGTCTACAGCCTTAATACTGTGGCTTGTGTGTGACAAGCTGTTCTGTCTTGTGCCTCAGTGATGTCTGTTCAATTGTTTCTGATTATGCTGCGTTTTAATTAAAGGACTAGAATGCTATTTGTATAAATGGAATGTGCTTCTCAGTACAGCCATTAACCATGGAGAGAAAGAAATCCGATAATGATGAGAGCTACCTAAGCAAACAGAATCCAGCATGTTGACCCTGCACTCTCATGGAGATGTGTATATGAGTGCTTGAATTATGGCTAAATTTCTCTTGGGCTCTCCAGAATCAGAGTTTTCATTCATTGAGGTACAAAAAGGAATAAAACCTCAAAGAGAAAAAAAAAAAAAATCTCGCTAAATTCTGCCTTGTTGATGATCATAATGATTTTTGCTGTGGCTTTAAATTGGAAGAGGATAGGTTTAGATGAGATATTAGGAAGAAATTCTTTACTGTGAGGGTGGTCAGACACTGGCACAGGTTGCCCAGAGGAGCTGTGGATGCCCCCTCCCTGGAAGTGTTCAGGGCCAGGTTGGATGAGGCTTTGAGCAACCTGGTCTAGTGGAAGGTGTCCCTGCTGATGGCAGGGGGGTTGGAACTGGATGATCTTTAAGGGCCCTTCCAAACCAAACCATTCTATGATTCTATTTAAAAAATGCATATTGAATTGCTTTGTTGGATTAGCAAACTAAAAGAGCAGCAAATGCCAATTCATCCTTATGTGGGTTCTCACTGGAAGGAGGACACTCATAGACTGTCCTCCCAAAAGAATAAAAATCTTATGTCTAGTGCAAAATACTCCCTGTGCAGGAGCAATGGGAAGAGTCCTCGTGAGTTTAGCAGCACTGGGCTAGACCCCAGTGCCTGGGTTAGGAGGCACAGATACTAACCTAAGGCACTAACCTCTGGGCATTTGCTGCTGCTTGCTGGGGTCAGCAGAGCCCTATCCTGGGGGTCCAGCACGTTCCCTCTGTGCTGGGACACGCTCAGCCGCTTTGCGCTGTGCTACCTACCAGGCGCTAGAGGTCAGCTACGACATTTATTTTGCCTTCCCACTCCCCTTGGACTCTTATCTCCTCTCCAAGTTCTGTCTAAGCGTGAGGAGTGGCAGGGATTAGAGAAAAAAAAACCAAGTGAGTTTTCCTTCTGAGAGCGGTGGAGCACCTGGTGGGATAATGCACGAGTGCAGCTGCAGCACCGCTTGGTCCCTGCCGAGAGCCGGCTTTCACCAGCAGCCTGCTCCCTGCAGAGATAACACAACAGTAATGTCGTGACACATTGTATTTAAAATAATCTAAGTTTCTCCAGAACGAGGCAGAGACGACCTCGTGGAAAGGGGCAAATGAAGAAGGATGAATAAAGTGGTTTTGTCTTGTTTGTTGGATATGTTCTGGGAATATTTCTGCGTGTGTTTTCATGATAAATGAATTTCTGTGTAGGCCTAGATGTTGAGCTGCGTGCCCTGCACATTAGTGAGGGAGACACAGATCTCTCCTGTGACATTCCTACAGTCTATAATTTAACTATTTCTACCCATAAAAAGAAGATAAAAGCAAGATAACCTTTTATAACATGCAAATTAATACAACTTGCTTAAAATAAGTAGCACAGAATGTGATGTGTCTACATATAATGCACAGATGACATAGGAAATTTCAGGAGTTTCTGAAGTGTTCTATACTATTTTGGATGAGACCTCAAAGTAAAATCCACTGTAGAAAATTCCTAAGTAAAAAATTCTGTCATTGGAATTTTTCCTTTTGATTCACTGCAAATTGTATTGTTCTCACAGAAGCTTTTGAGTGGTTTCTTAAAGGTGGTTATTCTCATGGAATCTTTATTTAGCTTAAAAAATCACTCAAATATTTAGCTAACTTCTTAAAAAGGAAAAAAAACCCACCAAAACCCAACAAAGAACATGATTAACAAAGCAAGACTTAAAAGTCAGTACCAAACAGAGTGCATATAATTAGATTCTCTAGAACTGTAATAACTCTGGCATGAAACAAATGTGTATTAAATGGATACGGAACCTGTGTCAGGATTTCTATTGACATATCAACTGGATATCACAAGAGAGAGAAACTGCAGACGTGAAAACTTTGAATGGAACCATTTGCTGAGCCAAGGCATTTCATCTGCAATGTTTCACTGCACAAAAAGGTCTGTGTAGAATAGTTTATCCTGAGAAATAGGAATATAAATGCTATGGGATGCTTTGGTGTACTTTTGATATTAAGGAAGAGCCCAGAGATGAACCGGGTCCTAGTTCACCTGTGCTGGGAATGTAGGCACCAATCCTAAACCTGTTTTAACCAACTGATGCATCCCCTTGATTTTTATGGATTTCTAATGGAGTTTGTAGTGGGTGAGAGCTCATGCCTTGTAAAGGCTTTGTAAAAAAAAAGAACATTTTCTCCTCAGAAATGGAACACATGAGCAGCATGGCTGAGAGAGCTGACACCGCAATTTGAACAAAGCATTTTATGGCTTTTGGCTACATATGCAGACTTTGGTACCTTGGTACCCTTCTCCACATGTACATACTGGTGTGAAAAAGTTGCTTGGATAGTCACGAGGCACAAGGACAAGGTTTATATTAGTGCCTCTGGCTGCTGGATGGACCAGAGGTCTGACAGAAAGTGAGACGTTGCCTTGTCACTGGCCAGTAACGTAGGGAACTACAAAGTGAACTCTTCGTAACTCAAGTTACACCTTACCACCCTCAATGCTTGTCATTTCACACGTGCACTCAGACAATAAATTGCATCTGGGCAGAGATTAACCAGTGGGGAAAAACAGTCCCAAGGAAATGGCATTTGGAAAGCGAAGACTTCAGGAAAAAGGCAGTAAAAATGGAAACTGTTTAAAAATGGAAATAGGCTTCTTGCATGATAGCTCTAGTAGATAACAGAGAGAAAAGCAATGGGGGCATGTGAATGCTTGTGTGCCAGTTCTAGAAAGTATTTCAGAAATAAATGACTGTCTTATAAATAGGTTTGGATTATGTTTACTATTAGCTACTAAAATAAATATTGAAATAGTTACTGAGGTATTTGCAGGTGCTTTTATTTAATCTCAGAATTATATTTACTGTATTTTTATATTTGATCTCTAAATTTTTAAATACACAAACCCTATTCTGTCTCATCAAAAGACTAATTGGTAAGAAAATCACCCATCTGTGGACAGCAGCAGCATTTTCTTGGGACTTAATATATTTTAGAATCATAGAATGGTTTGGGTTGGAACAGACCTTTAAAGGTCATCTAGTCCAACCCCCCCTGCCATGAGCAGGGACACCTTCCACTAGATCAGGTTGCTCAAAGCCCCATCCAACCTGACCTTGAATGTTTCAGGGATGGGGCTTCTACCACCTCTCTGTCTGCACTTTCATTACTCCTCCACAACCATTTGCTGCAATGCATTTTAGTTGCATGAACCAGAATTTGTATTAGTCTGTAGTATGATATATAGTAATGGGCTTTTACAGTAAATAAAATTTATGGCTTCGTTTACTGTGGCATGCAAATTAAAGTTTTGTGTAGTTTAATACAGAAAAAGCTGCTTACACAGCATTTATTATTGGCTGTTGATTATCCTCAGGCTTTAGAAATAAGTAAGAGATTAGAAAATAATTCAAGTAAATTTGTGTGGGAAGTATTACTGTATTGTGCAAGATAGCACATTATCTATCTCCCCTTAGCGTTACAATAACTGGAGGTTTGATAGCATTCAAGAACTGGTGTCAGAAATGCTGGGGTCCTGTAAGGTGGTCATAAACTTTTGTTATTGTTGTGGTTTTCAGCAGCATGTATTGGCCAAGAAGTGAACAGAAGAGAGATGCTATGGAAATAACGTACATTTTGGTGGGCTCTGAAGTCATAGAGGTATCAAAACTGGAAATATGATGGTCTGATTTACACCACTGAGCCTCTTCTATGGACTCCCAGTGGCACCTAATACCCCCAAGTGCTGGGAAGTGAATCAAAGGAACCAAAAATCAGGGGCAGAGGGAAGTTGCCTATTGGATCCTAGGTGGCCCTCAGAAAACTGCATTTCAGTGCCTTTGCCAAGAACTCTCACGTCATAGGAAGATAGTCAAGGCAGAAGACACTTGTGATTAAACAAAGACTAGAGTCTTAAGTCTAGAAAGCTTGTCAGATCTCACACAAAACTGTGTGGCAAAACTAGAAACTGAAGAAGATCCCCTGCCTGCAGAACAGACTTCTCATCCTCTTGTTTTCCCTGTTTTGTCTGTTTTGATTGTAAATTCTCAAGAGGCAGAAGCTGTCTTTTAAACATAAGTTAGACGGTGCTTAGAACAGCGTGTCTTCATCATGGCTGGTACTTCTAGGAATTATAGTTTTTCCAAAGGAATACACATCATGGAGAAATAATAATACTTATCCTTACTGAATGTCCTATCCAACATCACAAGGACTAAATGGAAATAGAGAAGAAAACTACTTTTCTGGTTCTAAAAATAATTCTTCTGGATCATGTGGAAAATCATTATGGAGGTTATTTGTGGGAGTTCAAATGTTCAGTTGTTCTGCTTTACTTTTTCTAGGAATTACTGGATGGGTGAGTGTCAGCCACTGAAATTCTCAAAAACCTCATGAAAAGAACGGCTGTGTTTCCTTTGGAAAAAATGGATGGCAGTGTAAGGAGAGAAAAAAAAAGTGTTAGAATGCATTACAGCTTTACTGGGATTGGAAATATAATGGAGATTTTAGGATGTACCTATTAGTGTCACAGCTCAAACTGGACAAGGAATGTATTTGGGAATAGACTTTATTATTCTTAACGTGCTGTGACCCGCTGTGAGGACAGAAGTACTGCTCAGCAATGGAAATGTGTCAGTGGAAAATCATGAGGTTTTCCTTGAGAAACAATGAAATTCCTCAAAGGTTAGTAGTGTGCAATAAAGAAGGTTGATGAGATGACTGTTTGGATCATCTTCAAAGTTGAGGAAAGACTATTTGATGTGCTTAGCCAAGGGGGCACAGCCATGAGTGAGTGTTTGCATGGGCCCTGGTGACAATAGTAACCTGTAAAGTTTGACCAAAAAAAAAAAGGTTTTCCTGAAAGCTGCTGGCAGAGTCAGGATGCTGAAGTAGCAAGACTGCTGACCAGCAATTCCTGCACTCTTAACTGTTTGCCAAATTGTAAATTTTAATAGTCAAAGACTGAAAATAGGAAAAAATAAAACAAAACAGTGCTGGCCCAGTGTAAATCAAGTCATTTCCTGGTACTAAACCAGTTGTCAAACCACAGGTCATCACCACTGCAGTTTCTAATTCTTTCTCTTGAAGAAAAGGAGGTCAGAACTGATCAAACAACAGATAGGTTACTTCTAAGTACACCCAGACTTTTAAAGGCTACCTTGCTCTTTTTAGCTTGTATATGAGTGTGTATGTTTATTAAAAAAAAAATAAATCAAGACAGGAGCTTCCATCTCTTTCCTCTTTAATCTTTTTTCGGCACAAAATGTCTGTTTCAGACAGAAGTAGTCATGTCATGTATGGGGATTTCTATGTCCCAGTAACAAGAAAGGGAGATGTGGGGAAGGTAAACCTAGGAAGAATGGTGGGAAGATATATAGGCATTTTTCATTTTCTCTGGCTCCATCCTGTCTGTTGTGTCACACAGTAATAGAAATAGGGCAAAAAAATTTGTTCTGCAGCCTGTATATTGCATCATTTGCAATCTGTATGCATCGAAGAGAAAACTCTCATGTAATGTAAAACTTCTTTATGTCAGATAAGGAAAGAAATCAGCTCATCCATCAATGTTCATCTTGTTTCAAAAACTAACATTTTATTTCATGTTCTCTTGCCACGTGGTGTGCAAGGATGAGGGAGGAGGACACCACAGCAGTGCTCCTTTGTAGAATTTGTTCTACAAAAATTGGAGTGATCTTAGCCTACAGTTTTAAAATCTGTTTTGTGATATCTCTAAACTTCAGGACCACAGCATTAAATTTTCTCCCTCTCCTCTGTCATGTCAGCAGACTGAGAAGCTGCTGCAATATGAGTTGCTTGTCACCTTCTTGAGAAGGATAGTGACACAGCCAACCAGTGACTGAAACACAGTGAAATTTGAACAACTGAAAAACTGTCTCTTCTGCCTTAATTAACGTACTTGGCTCTAGTTTGTAGTCTGTCTTAATACATTATGTTTAGCAGCAAGGTTTGCAGAGCAGAAAAGTGTTTGCACTGTGAAATGTAACTGTCTAACATGATATCAAAACCTGATGATAAATTTCACACCCTGGGTGGCAGAGGTCTAGGTCAGAAGAAAGATGACTTAGTTCTAAGTAGAATTAAATGCTGAAGGCGTTTTGGCATAGTAAAACTGCCGTAGGCAGGAGAAAATTACGACTTTACCAAAGATACAAGGGGGTAAAAATAGTTGTAGTACTGGCTTTTAATCTTCTTGGCTTTTCAAATGTATGTAGGGATCGGAGAATAATTACTGAATAATTTGTAGTGAGAATTGGCTGTGCTCTGTCGCATTAGATATATGTGCTGCATTTGCTTCAGTAGCTTCAGCCAAGACTTCCCTTTGTGCTGCTGCTGTTCAGGATGCTGAGTCCCAGGTGACTGCTGTTTGTTGTTCCAGGCATGGTCATTTGTAAATGCTATTCTCTGAATTAGGCTCAGTCCTGCTAGAGGAGCTTTGGAAACTCGGGCAACCTCGCATACGAGCTCATCGGGACCTTGGGCTGGATGCTGGAAATTCTTGTTTCCATGAGCAGTTTAAATCCTGTGGAAAACTCCCACTGACTTTGCTGAGATTATCCATTTGTGGAAAGTTATTTTGAGGGAGATGCATTCCTTTGTGAAACGTCTGGCAAGAAGTCTGGGCAACACTTAGGTCTCAGTTCTGGCGTATTATTTTTGTTGGTCTGAATTTGTCCTGTGCTTCGCACAATGGGAATGTACTCCATGACTAGAGCTTGCACTTTCCATTTTAGTCTAATAAAAAGTAATAATAAAAAAGAAAGCAAAGCTTGAGTGCATAAGTGTTTTCAGATATTGGACCCCTTGGGCTATATCATGTTTGTGTCTTTGAACAACTCTCTGTAGAGATCAGAGTGCAGTTCTGCTTGAAAAGCATAGACCCAGCATGACCTATCTTTTGTCAGGGCCTTTGGACTCCCAAGTGAGAAAAGTTGCATTGTAAATGGAAAATAAAATTAGGTACAGTGTTTTTCATTAATCATCTGAACATTGTTATTATTTATACTCTTTTTATATTTTAATACCTTATATTTCTATTTATAGTTATTTTGTTATCTCATGCATCTATGTATTTTCAAAAATATTCCAATATTTAATTGGAAGGTAAAGGAGAAAAGTTTCCATGCTAGCTTGTTTAAAGAACATGTTATCTGCTGTCTGGTCAACATAATTTCTGTGATGCTTCAAGACAGAGAACCCCCCACTGCGTTTAAATTTAAGAGTTTGTTAGTAAAAATACAGTTCTTCTTGAGGTTATTTAAAATGAGGACCTACATTTCTCATGTCCTACTGTTGTCTGAAATACAAAATCCCATCCTATATTGCTATGCCAGAAAATGTTAGCAGATAAAGTGCAGAGCAGGTCACGGTATTTCTAATTCAGATTAATGACCCCATTCAACTTGTCTCCTTAGCAGGAAATTAGAAAGTGCTAGGAAGGAGAAAATAGTGATTCATATTGCGTGAGATTCTGTATTGGCATTTGCACTCATTAAAAGCTAAGATATTGTTTTGATATAAAATAATTGAGTCTGACTTATTTATGGGATATGGCTGTCTCAGCTCGTAGAGATTCTTTGAGAAGACTGCTGGCTCGATGCCCACGTCGAGGAAGAAGAGGGAGCTGATGGCTGTCAGCAATCCCTGGCCAGGTTAAGTGCACAACTGTCTTCTACTGCAGAAATGACCACAGCTGCTCTTCTCAAAGAGCTTAAAAGGGCAAACACCTTCTTCAGGAAGGTTTTGAGCAGTCAAGGAGAAAGCCATGAGAAACCATCTAGAAAAGCAGCTAATGTTTGTTGCATAATTTTATATACATGCATACGTTTAAGTGCAGGGCTTGTAGCCTGAGGATTGTAGAGGAGTATGTCAGCTGTCAGCATGGCTCCTGGACATGCTGATCTAGATTTTGTCTGCAAAGGCTGGGTATAAAAGAGGTCTTATGTTTTGTGCACCTCTGTTAGCCAGAGTCCGGCATACAGCTACACACTCGGCTACACTCATCAGCTACAGTTTTCCCTTCATAAAGGTGAGCACCCTTCCTCCAACTTCCCACTCACACAAAGTGAATTTCTATGCAAAATAAAGTTAACTTTTTTCCTGGTGATACGGTCTCAGTTCCAGAGCATTTAAGTCCAAGCTAGTGTGGAAGTGTGAGATGTATCATCAGAGAGTAACGTTCATGCATGTCTCATGGGCATGGACTAGGAAGAAGCTCTTTGTGGGGCAGTAGGCAGGATTTGCAGCTACTTCATTCTCTCTTTCTTCTCTAACACGTGTGGAGGGCAGTGTGACTTGATTCGTTGTTGAACTGCATCATCTCTGCCCCTGCAGTGAAAGCTTTGCTGTTGAGTAGGTGAGGTTCTCACTGGTCACAAGAAAGGCTTAAATGATCCTGAGAAGGAAGGACCAAACTGTCTGATCTCCAGGGAAGTGCTGTTGCTCCCTGATATTAGGGTTTTGTTCCTGCCTTTGAGTTCTTGTCCCTGCCCAGGGGCATAGCACCAGTTTCTGGCAGAGAGCGATTTGAAAGATGGCAAAATGGAGAAATGATTTGCCTCTGACATGCGAGGCAAATCCTTAACCATCAAGCTGTTAATCCTTAACCATACACTGGCACCACCTTCAGCCACAGTCTAAAGAACAGGAACAACCAGGACCATCATCCTGTGAGAAGCTCAGGCCAGTTTGTGCGTGTTAGTTTGGAAATGTGCAGTAAACCCTGTGTTCATGAAAGAAAAGGATTTTTGGATCAAAGGGGACCAGAGGCTCTGAAATGTTAGTGTATAGAAGGCAAGGCCTGTCAGAGGCTGGGGAGCAAATGCTCTTAGATTTTCAGCATTGGCATTAGTAATCTGCATTCTGCTGAAATCCTATATGAAATATTTTTTTATTCTGGGTTTGACTTGTAATCTTTGAGAACTGTAGCTACCAGATACTAAAAGGTGGCACTGTGCATGGTGTAGTGTTGTCTTGATTGAAACACGGAGGTCAAAGGCCAGCAGAAGTCAAAGGTTGCTGCAAACTAACCGTATGCATGGGCTTGCTGAGCTCTTCTCCCTCTGTGTCATGAAGACAAATGGCATTTTTTAAAATTCTCCCAATGAACTAGCATTCATTTTCTGGCCTCTCTTCCTTCTTTATTGCTTCCTAATGAGCTTCATTCCCATCACCCCTAGCCTTCTGCTTGGGAACCTGCATTTACACCCATGCATACAAGAAAGCAAATTGAACAAATTAATTAAGTTGGCCTGTCTAATGAAACGGGCTTTGGTGACTTCTGTGTTTTTGCCTCTTGCTTTTTACAGAAATTTTCTATATATCTTTCATGACCACAATTTCTGGGGTTTTTTTCTGTCTGTAGGATTGGAAAGAACACCAAATTTTCTTTGTGTGTTGTCTCAGATTTAACTGAGAACATTTCATTCTCTGTCTATATTTATATGTTTTAATATATATATATATGTATTACAAACACATGTGTATTTTTACTCTTTATTTGTGTATTTATGGTGGTTGGTTTACTTGCTTGTTTATTTTTTTAGCAATGTAATTTTCATGAAAGTGCTTTTCAGGAGCTATTTGGAATAACAGCTATTACTTAGGGGAGAGAATCTGTGCTATTCCAGTCCATAAAACTTCCTGTCAACCCTGGACTGGTTGGGGTGTATTTTCTCTCCTGTTCTTCCTATGCTGCTTTGTTTGCTCTCAGACAGGTCAGCTGATTCCAAATCAAGTGTTAGTTAGATTATGATTTTTTTTAAAATCTGTTAAAAGCTTGTGTGTGACCTGGCACCTAACATTGCCTCCTGAAATGTTCCTGTTGAAATCTGCACCCAGATATAGTTGTGCTTAACTGGTTTGGTTTGGTTTGGTTTTCCCCAACAGTATCACTTCTTCCCACTGGAGGAAGGCAGCTGTTTTAAACTATAAAATTCTGGTAATTTCAATGAATTGTGGATTATGTGAGGATCTGGCTGCACACGTGGTTTTGTTTCTCATTATCATTGCTTTTCTCTTGGCCGCAGGTGAGGATCTTGACCTTTGTGCTGCAGGCTGCCTAGGGATAAAATACACACAGCATCTCCATGTGCAAATTCACAATTATCTTTAAACAACTTTGAAAGATTCTGTAGAAGTGTGAAAGAGCACAGTGAAAATTATGAACTTCAAAAGTTAAATGTGGATCTAAGAAAGGACTCTTCCACTTCTGACCATTTATTAGATGACAAGGACTAATAGCCTCCACCTGATTTTTACAAGATAGCTATTTAATCCAGAATTTCTAAGTGCTCTTCCCTAACACAGTTACTACTATTACCAGATGAAAGTGCTATGGATTCTTTCCAAGGAATATGTGAATAATTTTAAATTCCTCTGCTGAAACTGCTTTTACTGAACCTTTTCCTCTTTGTGTCTGCACTGTGTTTTCACTTTGAAGTAATAAATACATATAGTCTTTTGGTATCTAGATAATTACCTTGACCATTTTCTTCCTTTTTAGTCCACAGCTCATAACTTCATTATGCCTGGAAACCAGTGATGCTCCTGTGAAGTGAAGGCTATATAAAACACAGGGATATCCTTCTGTTCTGGTACAAAATAATACCTGAAACTTCGGTAGTAGTTAATGGGAGATGTAAAATGTCATACATTGAAATGTCAGTGGGAATCTAATCTGATCCAGCTTTCAGTGTTGGTACTCTGTTAACTCTAGAAGCATTATTACACAATGAGAAATATCTATTTTAAACTCATCCTTCTGCATCTTTTTAATTCACTGCACATTAGCATGTCCAAGAGGAACAGTACAAGATTTTGTTCCTGCTTCTTCCATCACACAGTTTATCATGCAATATTTTAACATTCTGCAACTAGAATGTGTGGAGATGGATGCTAAATATGGAAATAGGAGTTATTTGATACACTTGCTACAGTATAGTCCAGATGTTGGGTTTATTTCAGTCCCTGGATGAGAAATTGATAGTACAGTCTCGGAAGGAATGAAGGTGATCCAGAATAAAGCAAAAGCCAACAATTGGGAGTTGATACTGAAAGAAAGAGGTTCTCAGAAATTATTTCAGCTACATCCTCTTTGTATTCTTGTGGTTTTCTTATATGATCTTGGTGTTTTTATGTGTTCCTACTACCCCAATGATAAAAAGGCCATAAATGGCTCTCTGTGGGAGACTTAAAATGCCAGAAAGCGTTGCTGAAGACGTAGGCAGGGTCTGTATTGCTAACAGCGTTAGCCTTTGGGAGCAGGACTTGCTACTGGAAAAGTTGCATATTGGTGGCAATTTTATTTGTATTTTTTCCTTTTAGTTTGAGGTATCAGAAATACATTATCTACGTTGAGAAGAGTGGCAAGGGTGACCTAACCTCTAGGTGAGGTTTTGGACAGTTTCATTAGTCCTTCTGTGTTCAGGTTTGCTGGTTCCAGCTTTCATAGTTGAAGTACCGGACCTTTTCCTGTCTGGAATTTCCTGCAGTCAAGGCAGTAAGAATTCAGCTTCTTTTAAAGGGCTGAAGTTTTTGTGAACAATGAGGATCTGAATGCCTCAGATTATTGCAGTCCTGAGAGAGGAACTGTCACTACAGACAGCTGGACAGGTTCTAATTATACAGTTTACTTGCAGAACCAGAACATAAAATACATATTAAAATTTCCATGTTGGTTTGTTGTTTAATTTTGTTTTGTTTTTTCTTTAGTGCCTCCACACCATTTTATGTAAACTAGAGTTCTTACAAATATTTCGCTGCTTTGAAATGGGCCAGAAGCTTGTATATGACTTTGACAGAGTTGCCATTTGTGCCTAAGGAAGGTCTGGCTTGAAATTTTGCCAGAGAGAAGGAACAGTGCAGCAGTATCAGCACAAGCCTGCTCATGCTGCCTCACCAGTGCACCTCCGCTCCACCGCGTGGGCATCACTCTTAGGAATTCCACGAACAATTTTCACAGGAACTCAAAAACTGACCTTAGGACTTTAGTATAGGAAGCACCTGGTGATGCCTCCTGAGATTGGCTACCTCATAACAGGAGTAGGGGTGAAATTGTTTAAAGCTGCACCACAGGAGTAATGGGCCTGGGAATTACCCTAGGCCAATGTTTTAACTGCTGAATGATTCAGCCTCATTGCAATGCCATTTCTTCCCAATGCTTTCCAGTCTAGAAACCAGGGTACCACACAAAAGGCATAAATTCAACAAAACCTTGTAGATTTTGTTGCCACATCCGTGTTACGCCTTAGGAGAAGCAATTCCCTCACTTGTGCCTTGGAATGCCTTGGCAAGGAGCTCTCTAGGTAATGTTATAATTTTATAGGGAATAATCCAATTCTTTTAGTCTGAAAGATCTCTTTAGATCGTTAGGAAGAAGCCAAATAAGGGGGAAAGCAAAACAAGATGTGCAAAGGAACACAAATAGCATATTTTCTTTGCCAGTTTTCTTCAGGAAAAGAAGCCATGACAACTATATGCTCTACACGTTTGACGTTAGTTCACTTTATGGGAATTGGCACTGTAGAGAATATATATTTATAGGGATGTATTCACACAGCTTCTGCTTCACACAGACTACTGATTTAGCTGTCTAATTTAGGAGCACAGGCTCTCTCTGTAGTTGGTGGAGCCTAAATTAACATCTCTGAATTACCCCCTGAAAGGACATACCTTTCTCCACTGACTTCAGAGCGACCTGAGACTCCTAATTTAGGCACATAAGTCCCATGCCCAGTGTATTAGCCTTGTGTAAACAATACCTTGATTAAGTGTCGGCCCTGGCACTGATTTCTCTCCACAGCCAGTGAACTCTTTGGGAGATCACTACTTTGTCAGATTTGAGTGTGTCTGAAGGGAAAGGATGATCTTCCCTGGCTGGATGTAGTCAGAAATATGTGCTTCAGTGAGCTGAGTGCAGCGAGACACTTGGTTACAACCGTGCCTGAGATACCTTTTAGTCACTGAGGGAAAAGGGAACATCCTACGGCAGACCCAGCCATGCATACTTGACTTCAGGTGGCAAGGCACGTAGCAGCAGCAAGTGCCTGCAAGCTAATACATGCATATAGTAGCTAGCATGGATGTCACCTTAGGATGAACAGAGCTCAAAAAACCCCCCAAAAAACCAACCCAAAAAACCCCCAAAAAGGGGGAAAGAAAGAAAACCCCACCCCAGATGAACCCACATGTGTCTGCAGAAGTGGAGATGAATAAAGCGAGGACCAGAAGAGGCCTATGAGCCCCTGGTTTCTACATCTGCTGCTGCCAAGGGCTCTTCCTGTGACCCTGCACAGACTGTGGATCTCTTGCTCATTCTCCACCTCTTTGCAATGAGAATGATTTTATTTACAGGAGGTGATGTCACGAGATTGTGACTCACTGTTTGTATAATGCTTTGAAGATGAAGAGTGCTAAGTATTGTTATTTGAGATGGCAACAAAATAAAACAAAATATGTTCAGTGCAGCTGTTCAAGCCAAATCCATTTTCAGTTAATCTTCCAAGCAGGAATTCAAAATCAAAGTAAAAAGCCTTGCCAACTGGAACTTTACAGCTTGATGGGGAAGTTAGAAAGAGAATTAATTGGGTTTTAAATAGTTGTAACTGTATGGTGATGGAGTGTGATCTGGAGCACTCATCTACTCCTGGTCGCCAGTCAGTTTGGAACTGTGAATTAAGGCCTGCTCAGGAGAATCTTTTTTTCAGAAAAGAAAAATAGTTGGGCCATCTTGCATGGCATCCTGTATAAACTGTCAGAAACGGCCTCTCTGCTCTCTGAAAACGTGTGCTTTTTCCATTTTAGGCTGCCTTTTTTTCAGTAACGCAAAACAGCAAAAGATGTGGAAAGCAACAAAATTGCCAAACACCAGGACAGAGCACCTGAGAGGGAATTGCTGTCCCCTCCCAGAAAATGCTCCAGCTAGGGCAAGCCTGCTCCTAGTGCCAGGCGAGCACGGCCTGGAAGAGCTTCAGGATGCTGTCCTGCCACTTCATGCTCTGTGCTGGCCCCCTCAGCATCTGCTCCTGGTTTGCTCATACGCGTCCATTACAAGAGGAACTTCCTTTGGATCAGGGTTGTTTGTTAGTAAGCAGATAGTGTTTACTCACGGTGTAATATAGAAGAATTTGCTCCCCAGCCTTTGTACTCTTTGGGATGGCCTTCAGGCTCTCTTGCTTCAATTTTGGGAACAGAGGAATTCTGGTAGTGAATCAGACTCATAGTTTAGCATTCCAGCAGCAGCGGTCAGCATAGCCAATCTAAAACCCCGTTAAGGACGGCTATGTTTCGAAATTGTTTCTACCTCATGCTTGATGTTATAAAATAGGATAGCAAAAACTTGTTGCAAAAATCTGCTTAATACATGTTCTCTATAAAACGGGCATAATAACACCCTCACTTCCCAGCAGCATTACTAAATCCACATCATTTGCAAAACACTCTCAAGTCCCGTACTGAAATTAGCAAAATTCAACTATTTTTACCTACCAAAGACTTGCCTCTTTTAAGGAGGGGTCTATGTACATTGGATTTAGATTTTTCACCTGATGTTCAAAGGGACTTGAACATGTGTCTCAGCCTCTTGTGTTGGGTGGGATTTGTCAATATGAAGCACTTTTGTAAGAGTGCTATTCATTGCTTTCTCACTTTGACTGAACGCACTGTTTTCCAGCTAAGCCATACTGTTTGAATTTTCCTGTTCTGTGCAGAGGTATGCCTTCAGATCCTATTTTTTGTTTTCTTAATACTTCTGAAGTTACTTGTTCCTAAAATATGACTCTCAGTAAACATTTCAGCACTTTAATTTGGCTTAAATTTACACTTGAATATTAAAGTTCCAAAATAGTTTTATGAGCAAATAAAAAAAATGATGGCTCTGGGAGCCTTTCTTTTCAATATCTTTTAGTTACACTAAACTATATACACAAGTAACTGCCTTATAAACAGCTTTATATTGCACTCTATTGCAAATCGTTGGAACAACATCCCGTAATGAGTTGCAAATGGCATAACATTAAATGCCACAATCTCTGCAGCCAGAATGAACAAGATCGTTGGAAAGATACCATGTTGATAAAAGCAGGCATAGAAAAAATAACCTTAAATCTAAACTCTCTACGGCACAAGTAATAGAACAAAGGGAAAAATACAAATATATTTTTCATCTCAGAAGCAACACGAGCCAACGCAATTCTGCTTGCTGAAATGCTTTTTCTATCATATTCCAAGTAAAATTTTTATTTTCTTTAAAGCTATGCTTGCTGTGACAAAAATGCTTCTTTGCATAAATCATTTTTGCTCACCTTTGGAAAGCTGATTGTATCTGAGAATCAATTAGTCAGCTGTCATAAGAAAGTGCATATCATATATTCACAATGAATGGACCGAGCAGTGTTGAAACACCCATGGCAAACATTCATTACCTGAGGTCTGGCAATATTAGAAGTGCAGCACAAGACTGATTTTTTTTTCCCTGCTTTTGGAGAAAAACCTATATAATTAGTCAGCTGCTTATATTTTATTTTGAAGTATAAATGTAGTGTTGCAATTTTAAACCATGTCCTGTAATTCTTAGGCATAGCAAACATTGGACTAGCTTTTCAGTTCCTGTTCCATAAAGTGTTCTTAGTGACACAGGTGTGTCTGACACTGAACACAGAGTGCTTGTCCCAGAGGGCTAATCTTGCAGCTCTAAATTTCTGTGCTTCCTCCCTTGGAGGCCACTCTGCGGCATCCCTCCTGGACTGAGTGCTGTAAGGAGAGACCTTTCAGAGAATGGGTGGAAGACAAAAGAGCTGCACTCTTGCTGGGGTGGGTCTAGTACGTTCTGCCTTAGCTCTTCTGTCTTGATCATGTTGAGATATATATATATATGTGTATATACATACATCCTTTAATAACCACATACAGCACTCCCTTGGCTTTATGGTTGCCATTCAAAGACTTGACCGCAGTCCCTTGTCTCCAGGTAGACTGGAGAAGAGGGTTAAGGGGAGATCACTGCCAGTGTTGATGCTACAACTGCTGGGCAGAGGACAGGGCACCTGTGATGCTGAGGATAATTTCAAGCCACTGGGTTCTGTACTGTGGGAATGGCTGTTCCCTATGTATCCTGATGTAGATGGAGAGGCTCTGTTGGCAGGGGAAAATCCAAGTGGAAAACTATAGTGGTATGATCTGGGATTTTCTGTTTTTCCTCAAACTCCAGAAAATATTTTAATTTTGTGTGACTGTAGCAATCAGCTACAAAAATGGGAAACAGAGGAATGGTCAATACTTGTACAGCATTTCACAAAATCTTGGTCACAAAAAAAAAAATCACAAAATCACTAAAAGATACACATCTTTTCCAATTATTATGTTGACCACATTGACTTGTCAAGTACTTTCTGAAACACATCCAGAAATTCATGAGACCTGGTTCCACATGGTGCAGCTTCTTATACCCAATGAATAGAGACACTGCCTGCCCCCTTCACTCCCCCACCTCCAAAAAAACCCCAACAAACCCCAAACCAAAAACCCCTGCCTGAAAAGTTTTGACAGAAAATAAAGCACTATTAACTGAGGGACATGTGCGCTTCCTTTGTGTCAGCAGTGTTTTGGGTGTCAGCTGTTTGATGATTGTACATTTTAATTAAGGTAGGGCACATTGATGCGTGCAGTTTTATTTCAGCTTGTTCTTCCTTGTAAGCCTAATGAACTTATTCAGCCCCACAAGCATGAATGAGCCTGTCAGGTACCTCTGCCAGTGGTCTTTGGCAGAGAGCCCTGCGCAGATAGCATGAGGCAGTATCGTTCAATAGAGGGAATTGTCCAGTTCTACAGAAATCTAGCTACTGAACTTAGTAAACTACAATACTTAAAGGGACATATTTTCTTCCTACCTTCTTGTAAGGAAGGCAATGCATCGGGGGAGAAGGATGTTTACCAAATGCATTTCTAGGCACAAATTCTTTTGGAGAGGCTGAGATGCTGTAGCATACAAATTCTGGCTTTCTAGGTGCTTATGTTATCATCTGCTTTCAGGCTTATGAGTTTTCCTTTCAGGAAACATCCCTAAGTTTTTCTTCGGGACAGCTTGAGAGCAGTAACCATGAATTACTGCCCAGTAATCTTCATAAGGCACTTCACTGGGAAGTAAAAGCAAACCACTCAGTTTGATTTTGTTTTTTAATTCGATTTGATTGTATTCAAACAGACTTTCATGATGTGTGAGAGAGAAAGACCGAGTGGAAGTTTTTACAGTGATGGCCCTAATGGTTGAAGCAGCAGTTGGGTATCAGGATTTCTGTCCTTTCCCTGCCTCAGCCACGGCTTACTGTCGCTTGAGGCAATTCACTTATCCTTTCCGAGCCCGTGTTCACAGGGATTTCTGTCTGAAAAATAAGTCTAATAACACAGACTCATGGCGGTGCTGGCAGGGAATGATGTCATGTAGCTAAAGCAAGGAGTCAGAATAGGGGTCCTGTTCTGTTCAGATTTACAGATGTTTGCTCCAGTTCTCTACCTGTAAGCGATGCCTGAGGTTCCTTCCTCCTTCACATGCTATTTGAAGCCACAATTTATACATTTAAGAATCACTTTGGCAATCTTTAAACTGCAGGCTGCGTGTAACTTCACACTTGTCAGTTATATAAAATGTCATTAGCAATACCTGCGTACAGATACAGTGGAACAGGGTGTTCGAAGATGAAACGCTGTGAAAGTGTTGATTTTTGGTAAGCATGCCTGGTACCCATGTGTCCTGGTTTTTAGCTGAGACAGAGCTGGGGTTTTTTTTTAGTAGCTAGAATAGCACTGTGTTTTGGTTTCAGCCTGGGATTTGTTATGAGAAGAATGTTGATAACACAGCAGTGTTTGCATTTTGTTGCTGGAAGTTGAAGGACTTTGTGTTTCGTTAGTCTACAAGTGCAAGATCTACAGGGAGAAAGGAATATTTAAATTAATAAGCTAAATTGGCATTTAGATATGCCAATGGGATATTCCACATCATATCACGTCATGGTCAGTGTATTAGTGAGGGGCTCTTCCTCTTTTACTCACCCTGGCTTTCACTCGGGCTCTCGCTCTTCCATGATTGTGGTTTCGGTTTGGGATTGTCGCTCCTCTGGGGTTGTTATTTGAGAACGGGCTGGTCTTGGTCGGCGGGTGGTGAGCAATTGTACCGTGTATCATTCATTTGCATATTTAATTACTATTATTATTATTATCATTATTATTTTAAGTTTTTTATTTTATTTCAGTTACTGCTATTATCTCAACCTACGAGTCTCCTTACCCTTGCCCCCCAAACCTCTCCCTTATCCCTGGGGCGGGGGAGTGAGCGAGCAGCTGTGCCTGGCTGCTGGCCCAGCGGAACCACCACACACCACACCATGGAGGCACCTGTTCCGTGCCAGGTGGCTGGTTTCACAGCAGGCGCAGACCTTTCTCCAGAGCAGGAGGAGCACAGCACGACAAGGGCCTGCGGGAAACTCCCGAAGCC
>NW_010339989.1:0-3379 GCF_000700745.2 Antrostomus carolinensis | reverse complement strand
TGCAGTTTCTGTATACAAAAGATCACGGTAGAACAAATGTCCAATATCTATGCACTAAACAATATATTATGTAAACAAAAAAGTAATGCTTAAAATGGCCACTATAGATTATCTTCTAGCTTCCTTGCTGCCTCAAAAATGATAGGTTTGGTGAGGATCCAGTCCTACTGTGAAACCTGAACTGTAGCATTTTATGGTGTCCAACTGATTTTATATCTGCATGATCTGAGATGATAAACTTAACATAAAAGGAAACAAATAGAAAGCACTGTCTTGAAGAAGCATATTAGAATCAGCTTTTTATAAATTACACAATGCTGAATTTCTTTCCCAAGGTTCATTTTTAACTAGTTGTCTGAAAATCTACTTCTTTTGTCAAGTAGAGATCAAGTTGCATGTTTAATAATTATGCCTTGAAATATGGAACTGATACAAAAAATTAACCTTCAGAACAGTCTGTTCCTCTCATTTAGGTGCTGCAAGATTTAATACACTTCTTACTTTTTAGGATCTGTAAAAGTATTTGTTTCCACTTCTGAAATAATGTGCGTGAATAATGTGCAACTATCTTTTAAAATATTCTTATGCTATTTATTACTTCATATAAATCACATATAAATGTAAGCCTCTCTTTTGAGGGTTATATTGGTGACCTAAAGAGCAGGTGGCATGGAGGCTCTCTGAAGTAATAATGGTAATATATATAGGTACTAGCAGCACAAGTGCTCAAGGAGGCAGATGTGCTGTTGGAATAGGGTCTTTGAAATCTTGCACGTTCGTGTGTCGTTCTCATCTGAAGGGTGGTGTTAAAAATGTCCTTTAGGATAAACTAGCATATTTACTTAAAGGGTTGCAGCTGCACCCTATAAGTAGTGTTTTAGGCTAAGTATAGTCACAGCTCAACACTCTTTTATTAGTTATCTTACCTCTTAAAAATGCAATTTATTTTTTCAGGATATGTGGACATGTAGCGCCTTGTGGAGTGAGTGGAAACCAGTCAAATCACACCACTTCTCTCACCATTTACTATCTAAAGCATTTAATCTATACTATAAAACTGATTCTGAGCAGAGTTTCACCTTTATAGGGTATTTATGAAATGCTGTTGGACTTTTCTCTTATGATTTGATATTTAGTCAGTGTTTTGTAGCACTACTTCATATGTTTGAAACTACCCTGTAATTTTTAGATGTAAATTCTCAATTAGTCCTGCTGCACACATTGAAGTGTTAGGCCGTCTTAAGACCGAGCTGAGTCTTCACCCTGTGAGTGTATCCCTGTTTCTGGTAGTTATTTTCATTGTCCCCTCTGTTCCCTGGAGATCTGCAATGCTGTCCTGACAGGGGACATCCTCAAATAGGTGCCCTGAGATAGATCATCAGCTCTGTCTGCAGTTTGCTCCCTCCTTGCTTCCATCTCCAGGCATTTCCTTTCTTTTTCTTCCCTGGGATGTAACTTTTTTAGACACTAAGTCACTGGTGATTCAGGAAAAGCAAAGCTCATGATTATGCTGCTCACAGTCGTGTCACTTCCAGCTCTGATGCTTTTGCATTGGCCCCACCGTTCACGGTCTGGTTGGGAGGATGATGAGAGGTGCCGTTACCAGCCGTGCGCTGGAGAAGCAGAAAAGGGTGAATAGCTGGGAGGGTGCAGGCTTGGCGCTTCTCCAGAGGGCAGGAGAAGTGCTGCGGGAGTCGGGGCATGGCTCGGTGTACAGCTGGTAGGGTTTTTGCAGGGGATTTTAAGACTAACACAAAATGAGGCATAATGGAACAACAGGTATAAAAATTGATTGCTTTGATTGTGCTTTTTGTTGTCAAGACCACAGAGGTATTAAATTTGAACTACTGCCTATTGATTCCACAGCTGCACTGTGTTTGTCAAGGTGGAGGTGCAGAATGAAAACAACTGCTGCATGGAGAGAATAATATTTCAGTTGCCTTGAGATGTCATCTGCTGGTTCTTTTTTCTGTCCTTATTTGGAAACTTAGTTGATCACAGATTTCAAAGGATGATTTCCAAAACAAAGCCTGAGTCAGTCCTCTTTTTAACCTTGCGCACATTTAATCCTGAAGTAGCTATGTTATAGGAAGTATTAAAGGTTAATATTGTGTGAGTAAAACAAGTGTTTTACAGTAGAGGAAAGGAAAAGGTTTGTCCACTGCTGTTACTGGACCACGATTCCTGTCGCGTATGTCTGTGAGTCACAATTACCGGGGCTGTGCTGCTGCAAGGAAGCGTTCTCTCTTTAAGTGGCTTTTCATCCCTAATGACTAGAGCAAAGCTTGTAAACATGAACCCTGAAAGCTCAAAAATTAGAAGGTAGATAAAGAGATTTAAAGGTCACTGTTTTCGTTTTTCAGCCAGTACCATGAAATTCCAGAGCTTTAGTCATTCATTCTGAAAATTTCTGGGGCTGACTGTGTTGGAATAAATGGAAATATGCTATTTGAATAGGAGAGAGACCACCTCTGCTAAGCACCTTTGTTATATCAGATCTTCTTTAAAGAGGATAAATTAAATATATCTGCTCATATGATGTAAGGTATGCATGTATAAGTAATATACCATATACAGAAACAGAATAATATATGATATATAATAACTGTATGTTAGCTATCTATCCATTTGCAGTGGCAAAAAGCTGTCATTGCTACGTAGACTTCACAGTTGGAAACTTTAATTCTTTCTAACAAATGAGAGTGGAAGAAGTACCTTTTTAGAATATAAAGCACACAACCTGTTATAGATGCTAATGATTTATTATCTCACACACTTGAAATGTTTTGATTAGATCTTGACAAGTTTGTGTGATGACAGGAATTTATTTCTTGATGCTCTAAGCTGTCAGACTTGTGATCATTCACACATGAAATTTGCTTGGTGCTGTTAAACTCTAATGAAATTTCAAAATTGTAGAGAACTCATACTTGAAAACAGTAACAGCATGGTTAAGATTTAATGATATTTTTTGTAGTTTTAGTAGCTATAACTTTTTGTTATCTTTGAAAAAACTTTGCTTAGTAATGTCTAATGCGTTACTTAACAGACCAGTCATTGACAGTTTGTCAATATAATTTAGTTGTTTAAATTGGCACGTGCACCATAAATAAATATGGAAAAGAGGTTACCAGATTTTATGGAATTTTTTTAAATGACTTTTTTCAATATTCTGTGAAAACACGGATTTTTTTTTTAAAAATTTTTTAATTTTTTTTTTTTTGTGGGGATGAAAACTACAGCACGTAGACCAGCTCTCTGGAAGTCAGAAATGGCAGTGGGCTGTGCTGTTGCTTCCCGCGTTGCTGTGAGAGGCTGAAGGGAAGCAGGCCGGTACCAGCACCAGCCGGGCGGGCTGCCCCAGGGCCTGGCCGGGGGT
>NW_010339988.1:0-8489 GCF_000700745.2 Antrostomus carolinensis | reverse complement strand
CATTCGATTCCCCAGCGCCGCTGCCTTTGTCCGGAGGGAACTGAAGCGCCCGGGGACGTCCAGGGGGTTTATTTTTTGTCTCTTTAGTAGGATTTATATGAGCACGAGAAAAGCTCCGTGACTGATAATATCTCAGACGTAGGCAGGTGCCCAAACGCTCCGGACCCACCGTTTCCACTCAGGGAGGCAGAGCTGCTCCGCGGGCGCCTGAGCAGACGGGCTGGAGTCACCCAGCAAAGCCCCTGCTCGTAGGGACTCGTGGTTTCCTGCTGTGGGTAGAGAAGGAGCGTTGGCTGTTGGGAAGGGCCTGGCTGAGACATCGGGGTGGGTCACAGCTGGATCTGCTGCCGGTCACCTGCCACACGGTGTGAGATGTTAAACTCGGTTTGGAGGATCCTGCCAGTCTCTTGTTTGGCCTGAAGCTTTTCACAGCATCTCGTCAGAACAAGGCATTGCTTTTTTGTTAAGGTTCATTGAATTTTCAAGATCACCAGGTTTAGAGCATGGGTGTCTCTCTGCCAGGGTTGATCAGACTTCGCCGTCAGTTTGGTTCGTGCTGTTTGGCCTTTCGCCCTCCCAGTCGGTTGTCCTGGTTAGGTGAGGGGAGGCCTTGCTGGTAAATCTCACAGTTTGTATTTAAGTGTGAGGAGAAAACCCTTGATAAAACGCTCCTGCTAAAGGCTGGGGGAGGCAGCCAGGAGCTGAAGGTTGTGACTTGGAAATATCAGTCGTTTATTTTCAGTTTAAACGCCCCGTGTTGGGCTCGTGCCAGCCAAGCACATCTGGCAGTGAAGGCACCGAACCAGACAAGGGCTGCTGGTGATTCAGGTCTAGTTAACTACTAGTTAATGAACTAGTTTTGTGGGGGGGGCTGAGTTCACTCAGTTTCACTTGCTGTTTGCAGACCGAGCTGTGAAGGTACCACAGAGAGTGATTCAAACAGCAGAGAAACAACAGACTCTGACATTTGTGCTGCTCCAGCTGCAGAGGAATTTGCTGATCCCTGTGATCGGAGCTGCCTGTGAGCACACACACAAAACACCTCCCTGAAACAGGAGAGTTGAGAGGAGAAAGCTGCTCGCTGCTCGAGCCTGGCTACCGTAATAACTTACCCCAGTGGCAAACTGGTGGGAAGTGAAACAGGGAGAGGGGGGGGTTTCATGTTCTGTGCTCGACACAGGAGTTCCCGTGTGCCAGTGACCAGCATGGAGAAGAATTTCCGTGGTGTAGGAACGTTCTGGAAGTCAAGCGCGGTGTGCATGGCACAGACACGGTTATTTCACAGCCACTCACCTCGTGAGTCCCGAGCAGGAGAGGGAGCAGGAACCTCCCTGGGTGTGAGGCCAGGGCTCGGTGTTTGCTGCCCCCTTATCTCCCTGGGCAGGCAGGGGCTGTGGCGGGCGGTTCGCTGGCGCTGGGGTCTTATCAGGGTTTCCTGCGGTGGCTGGAGGAGCGATCCCAGGTGTCTTATCAGAGCGAGCCCCCGCGCTGGCTGACACCCCCCCTCTTTGTCGAAGGGCCTGTGTCAGTGTGAGTGCAGCACTAGGAAAGGGATGGAGCATTCTTTTTAGGAGCTCTTATATTTCCTCCGTGCTGAGCGTGGCTTTGCCGGCGCGGGGTTCTGAGCGGTTGTGTTTTGCCTGCGGTGGCTGTTCCACCACGGCTGGGGTTGGGGTTAAGTACAGGGTCTGTCTCTTCCTCCTGTGACTCGGCAGCGCTATGTGGCGTTACTGCTTCTCCAGTACTGACAGGTGAAGTAATTTCCTTTCAGAATCTCAAGTGTTCTGGGCTGATGCTCACTGGGACAGTGTGGTTGTGGGGTATAAATTCTCTACCAACAACAGGAATTGTGAGGAAAAGTGACTGTCACGACCTCCTGAGGAATCCTGCTCTGCACACACAGCCTGTGTGTTCCAGCACACCCAGGCTTCAGTGGTAAAGCCCACAGGGGTGGCAGCAGCTTTCTGTACTGAGCCTTGAGCGTGGGAGTGTAAAATCCTGGCATTGTGTGTTGCAGAATGACCCTCTTGTGTCTCCTTGACCTCTGTGTGCTGTGAACCCCCAGTTCCCCCAGTAACAGCTTTCCATTCAGCCCTCCCTAAGCCACAGCGACGCTCGGACTCGCCCGAGCTGCAGCTCCCTCCTTCTTCCTTCCATTTGGACAGTTTGGCCCCTCGAGGGGGGCAGGGGAAGGCCCCCCAAACACACAGCTGTTTAAAAACTCCTGTTGCAGTGCTGCTCTTCTGGGCAGGCCAGTGGTTTTGCTTTCACTTCTTCCCTCAGAACTCCATCGGATGTTACCTAACGCTGGGGATTAATTAGTGTTGTTCAAATCTTTTCCAAAGCCAAGTTCCAAACAAGCTCAGGCTTAACAATTTGCCTCACTACTCTGGTGAAGGCAAATATCCCTGTTTTGGGGTGTTTTGGGCTCTGCAGTCATGGCCTGTGTTTGGGATGATGGGCTGCAGGACTCTTCTCTTCCACCCCATCACACTGAAGGTGTTCTTTGCAGCTTTTATGTACCATTTCTTTTCTCATTCAGTATTTCTTCTCCCGTAGGACTATATTTGCCCACGGTGTGAATCTGGTTTTATTGAAGAACTTCCTGAAGAGCCAAGGTAACACACTGCCCCAAAGGCTGTTGTGGGAATGAACTCAGTCTGCTTTGCTCTTTTTTTCTAGTTAAAAGGCAGTGTTGGGTACTGAATACACCATTTTTACTACTTCTGCACAATATTTGGCTCACCTTTCCTCGCTGTGGGTAGAGAGTCTTTAATTTGCATAGTTTGCATCTACAGGTAAATCAGCCCTGGGAATGCTGAGTGTCATACCTTGCTGGTAAAGGGCGGGGGTGGAATTGGTTGATGTAAAACAAACAAACTAAAAAAAAAAAAAGAAGTGGTAGAGAGGCTTTCCCCGTGGCATGTGGTGGCTCTGAACTGGTTTGAGTCATCAGAGCAGAGATAACCCTGCAAGAGAGGAATCTGTGGCACGGAGAGCGCGGCAGGCTCCCCAGGATCATTTAATAACTTGGTTTAGAGTACAAACGGGGAAACGCTTTGAGTGAGACTTTGGACTCTGCACTGGAGCAGCTGAGCTCTGCATTCACGTGCTTTCCTGCTTACTCAGTCGTGGGGCTGCTCTCTGGCAGTGTCAGAACGAGCAAGAGGAGGAGAAATGTCTTAAAAATGTTTCAGAGGCATTTGCTGGAGCTCGGCTGGGACAGGCAGCGTGCAGGCGTTGGGGGACAGGACGGGACAGGCTGGGCTGTGCCCGGGGGGTGCCCGGCGGTCGCTGCCTGCTGAGATGAGTGGCCTCCTCAGGCTGAGGTTTCTGTCCTGACAAGGTGACGTTTGCTCTGACTACACCAACCTTAGAGGCTGGAAATCAATCCTGGCTAATCTGAACTGCATTGGCGATTTGCTGTGACCTTGGGAGCGTCACATAATCTCTGAACTGTAGTTTTTTTGGTGCCATGAATGTCAAAACCTGGATGCTGAGCAGTAAATGTTCTGCTTTCTTCAGAAAGCAGAAGCCTGACAGCGTCAAGAGTTTTCCTCATAGTTTTCTCATTTGGTCACATGCTTCTGGATTGGAGAAGTTCCTTTGATTCAAGATTAGACTTAAGCATGTTTGGGTCATAGTGATCAGGGTTTGTACCTTAAGTCTCCTCTTCCTGGTGCTCCAGGGGATTAGCTGATTTGTCTGAGGTGGATTGTGCAGGGAATCCGTGCTTGACATTGTGCTTCAGTCACCTCCCTGTAGCTTCGTGAAATCAGAATCTGAAAGGGTGGGGAGAGATGGGTGAAGGGGTGGGAAAAGGAAGGTTGCAGGGGGGGAAAAAGGAAAATTGATACAGACAGAAAATCAGCAGCTGAGGGCAGAGTGGTTTGTGTGTGGGGCTGGCCCTGCCCTGGGTGGGGGGGAAGGGGAGCAGACCCCCGAGGTCCCTTTGAGCTCTGGCTCTGCACAAAAACCAATCGATCTCTTCCTGTGTGCTGTTACTGTGCTGCTGTGGTGTCTGCTTCTCCTGTCACACTCGTGTCCCTCACACCCTCTGAGGCTCACCAGCGCCCTTCATTCCTCACAGGAACGCTGACAATGAGACCAGCTCCTCCACGTCAAACAGCGATCAGAGCAGGCATCCTTTTGAGGTGAGCTAGTCCTGTCCTCTCTAACTCTTCCAGCACTTTCTGTTTTGCCATTGAATTGAAGTATGTTTCCATTAGAACCTTGTTTAAATGTTCCCTGGTTTATGACAGAATTTGGGAAAGGAGCTTCTAGTATCATCCTCATGCTGCTCCTGAAATCTCTGCATGTTGTATTTTCACTGCCTGTTTTCAATAGGACCATCACTTACAGCTTATTGGTGCTGTGAGGGGGCTAAGCTGGGATTTACTGAGATGTCGGGGTGTGTTGCTATGCAGGAGCCTCAGCTTTGAAGGCAGCAGTTACATGCAGCAGTGAAAGAGAAACCAGGGGGGCTGTAGTTATTTCTTGCCTCCCTGTGTAGTTTCAGTCTGTGTCTGTTCCTCACTGAGCTGCTTCTGGGAGTGCGCTGACCCACCTGCATCAGCCTCTTCTGAGCTGCTGGGGATCTGAGAGGCTTTGTTGGGAGTCTGGTGAAATACCAGGTGTGAATCATAGAATCACAGGATGGTTTGGGTTGGAAGGGACCTTGAAGCTCATCCAGTCCCAACCCCCCTGCCAGCAGCAGGGACACCTTCCACTAGACCAGGTTGCTCAAAGCAAAGAGCTGTTTCTGTCCTTGTTACAATCTGTCCTCTGAATTCTCTCCCTCACAGAATGTGGATCAGCACTTATTCACCTTGCCACAGGGCTATGGCCAGTTTGCCTTTGGGATCTTTGATGACAGCTTTGAGTTTCCCTTTGGGTCCAACGTGCAGTCGGAAGACAACAGGGACTCTGAGAGCCGGAGGGAGCGAGAGCATCAGTCTCGGCATCGATACGGTGCCCGGCAGCCCCGAGCCCGTCTCGCCACGCGCCGTGCTGCTGGCAGGCACGAGGGAGTTCCCACGCTGGAAGGGTGAGGGCAGCTGCCAGGTTCTTGTGGAGGAAGCCCCGTTATTTCTCCCTGCTGAGTGTTGGCTGAAAATCAGCCTCTACCTTTGTCTTGTCAGTTTGAGGAGCCCAGTGTGACTCTTCCGTAGGTGCCCAGCCCCTGTGAGCCCGCACTGCTGCATGGTCAGGCTTCAGCTGGGCCTGCAGCTGTTGGCAAGTGCTTGCCTTGAGTATGTAGCCACCATTTCACCCGAGCACAGTGGCCTGGACTAGAGTGTGGCTGAGAGTTTTGGCTGTTAAACCTGCAATGAGAAAGGATTCCCTGGTCATTACCAGGTATTACCAAAATATTGTACTCAGTGTGAGGGGAAACGAGAGAAAACACTGGACAAGGTGACTGATGTTGCTTTAACTGCACCCTGGAGAGCCACTTGCCATCCTTGTCAGATATTATTCCCTTGCAAATAAAATACTGAAACTTCTCCTCATCAGTGAATGATCAGTTCATAAGATGCAGCTGCAATTGCTACAGGATATTTTTCCTTTCCCCCCGATGATGTGACAGTATTTAGTGTATTTAGCCCTTCCTTCCACGTTCAGGTGTCTGGGCTGGCAGTGAGCACACCCTCATTCTTACACAATCCTGGTGTATGTTTCAGAATTATCCAGCAGCTGGTCAATGGAATTATTGCACCTACAACAATACCAAACCTGGGACTAGGTCCTTGGTGAGTTGAAGGAAGTTCTGCTCTTTCTGATGGTGTTCTTGTTCATACTCCCAGCCAAATTTAATTGTTGTCCTTATTCTTAAAGGGGAGTCTTGCATTCAAATCCAATGGACTACGCCTGGGGTGCCAATGGCTTGGATGCAATTATTACACAGGTAAAATGTGCATTATAGTGGCATCTCCTGTCTTGTGCAGTGGGGGTTGTGATGTTGTCATGCAGGAGGGCAAACCACTGGAGATGGAGAAATGGGAGATGAGGTCTGCAGGGCAGGTGGTGCGGGGTTCAGTAAATGAACAGATCCTGTGTGCTGCTGAGCTCACATCTTTCTGCCTTCTGTGGCCTGTTGTTTTTTTCAGTTACTAAATCAGTTTGAAAACACTGGACCGCCGCCAGCGGACAAAGAAAAGATCCAGGCCCTCCCCACCATACAGATCACACAGGAACACGTAGGTATGTGAACCTCCTCCAGGGAATCCTTCACAGAGAGCTCTGTGAAAGTTCTGTTTAACATTTTCTTGGGATTTTAGTTTTGTCTTGCTAGTACCTTCAAGGCCTAAAACATTTCAAAGAGGGAGAAAGCTGAAGTATTGCTCTGTTATACTCACACACAAACACAGAGCAGTGCAGACTGGAGTGTAGGCTGGATGGATTTGCCCCAGGGAGGCAGACTGTTCTGAAAAGTTCAGTGTGGGTAGAGATGAAAAAGCAGAAGGGAGGGGAACAATGAAGTGAACCCAGGGCAGTGAGAGGTGGAGGGATGGTGGTAGGAACTGCAAAGGAAGAAGATTTCCGCTCTGCAGGGATGGTGGGGGCAGGAGCCAGCGTGGGGAAGGGGAGGAGGCGCTGGGACCCCCAGTCAGGAGCTCTGTGTGTTGTCCTCTCCGTTGGTGCTGAGCTGTGTCTTGCTTTCCCTGTGTGATGTTCCAGATTCTGGGTTAGAGTGTCCTGTGTGTAAAGAAGACTATACAGTCGGTGAAAACGTCCGGCAGTTGCCCTGCAATCACCTCTTCCACAACAGCTGTATAGTCCCTTGGCTGGAGCAGGTGAGTGCTGCCTGAGTGGGTGACTTGGGTTTTGTGGCACTCAGGTGGTTTTTTTTTCCAGTGGTACCATTCTCTGTAAATATTTTCATACCTCTGTGATGAGGCCTAAGCCTGAGCAGCCTTTGATCAGAGGCAGGAATGTCACCCCAGCCTTTTCCTTGAGTGCCTCTCCTGTATCATTTTTCTAATCCTGTTTCCCATGTATTTTGTTGTGTTTTTTCTCTGTTCTCCAAAGCATGACACGTGTCCTGTCTGCCGGAAAAGCTTAAGTGGACAAAACACTGCCACAAACCCCCCGGGACTCACGGGGATGAACTTCTCATCATCCTCCTCCTCCTCTTCCTCCAGCTCACCAAGTAACGAAAACGCAACGAACAACTCATGAAATCTTAACCCACCCTCTGTCCCTGGGGCCCTGTCCATTGTCCTCCCTCCCTCCCCGGCCAACGTACGCAGCGAAAGGGGCTTCCAGAGCAGAACGAGGGGAGGGTAGCAAAGGGGGAGCAGCACCCCCACAATTCCCTTTTGAGTTCTGAAGACACGGAGACTCTGGGTCCTTCAGAGATGTGAAGCCTCAAGTTCTGTTTTTGGGGGGGGGGAAGAGTTCTGTCTGTTAATAAAAACATCTGTGTTCCACGTGGACTTTTAACCATTGCAGTGAAAGGCTGCTCCACCCCCAGGTGGGAACCCCGAGGCGCTGAGCTAGCGGTTGCCATTCTCAACAGGAAGGTTGTTTGTATGGTTTGGGATTTGAGATTCCTTTCTTTATTTCTTTTGCTCTTCCTCCTCCTCCTCCTCCTCCCCTTGGATACTATCTCTTCTGCTTTGGAGATTGAAGTCTTTAAAATGAAAGTGTAAGGATACTGCTTCCCTCCCAGGAGCTCCAGCTGGGGAGGGCCAGTAGCTGTCACTGAAACAATGAACTCTTGAAATAGACCCCATTGTCCTTCCCTTCCCCATCCCGAGTCCCATCTATTTTTCTTTATAACCCTGCCCTTCTGATACTCAACACTGAAAGGGTTTTTATAATTTTAAATTATTACTGCTGTTAAATAAATGGACGTTTCAGCTCAACAAGAGAGACCTTATGCATGATGTGAGGAAAACTACAGGGTAAGCTCTCTGGAGGCTGCTGTGCTGAGCTGTCCCATTTCACCCCAGGGCAGGCTGGGCTTGGCCGAGCCCTCCTGCGTGCTGAGCCCCAGCGCAGGCGTGCCGTGAGCTCTGGCCACCACACACACACCATGAGCTCCGGGACAAGGCTCCATCCCGACCAGCACCTGCGTGTGCTGCCAGCCTGTGGATGGCTGAGTGGTTGGCAGCAGGCTCTTGCCTGGTCTTTTGTATTTTTTACACCTTCTCCCCGTTGCAATCCTGCCCTTTTCTCAGCCTGAGCGGACTTTTCCTCCGTGTCAACATCAGGACTGGGTGTGCATCAGAACAAGGACCAGCCAAATACCATTGTGATCGAATAATATACAGGAAAAACAACATTTTGGAGAAAAATGTATTTCAAAACTACTTAAAATACAGATGATTAAAAAAAAAAAAAAAAGAACAGACAAATATCCAGGTGTGTTTGTGACTCAGTTGCTGTGACAGAGCTGGAGGTTGGAGAATGAAAAGAATGTGACCGGAGTGGGCAGTGACCGGACCTGCTTCCGTGCTCTGGGCCGGGAGGTGTCAGAGGGACAG
>NW_010339987.1:49259-50128 GCF_000700745.2 Antrostomus carolinensis | reverse complement strand
CACACACACAGACAGACACTGCAAAGCAACACGGTGCAGGGGAACGTAAACCAAACCTGTCACCTAAAACTGAATTCACACACCCTTCTGCTAAACACTTTTTTTCATGCTGGTCCCATGCTTAGCATCTTTCTTCAGCCTATCCCAATGAAAAATGATTAGCTAAAGATTTCTTGCCTCAACCACAGAATGGAGCTTTCTACGTCAAGGAGAACTATCCCATGTTTCCTCTATCTATGAATACTCCAAGCACCAGGTACCTTAGTATGCCTTTGCTGAACCTTGAGTAAAGCTCTTCACCATGCAATGCAATTGTATACTGCCCCCAAACAAAATGAAACAAAACTGGAAACTAGTCAAAGACACTTGTTAGTAAAGCTAAACAAATGCAACAAATTTGAACTCAGTAGGTGAAACAACTCTTGAAACAGAAAACCAAGGAACATTTTCAAAAAGTCAATATTTGAAATTTTTTAGATATTAAAACTAAATATTCCCTTATGAAATTCCAGAATGAGGAAGATGGGTCACATTTTTGCTTTGTCATTTTTTAATCAAGATTTATAATGAGACACTAATTCCATCCCCAAGAACGGACAGACCAATGTGACTCATTACTATGCTAATGTACTAAAAGCACATGTATACTATTCCTGTATAAAAGTAGCACACTTTCAGGCCATGATGAGAAATATATCAAAATAATGTCATTTTACCTTTTGTTGTAGGTAGCCAAAATATTTCTCTGTGGGCTGAGAACCACAATAGCTCAACAAATACTGAATTTTAAATTGTAGTTATGGTTACCATTTTTGATTCAGTCCAGATAAGAATAACAACTTTAATGGGAACATTTCACCTGTCTTTGT
>NW_010339987.1:32878-49222 GCF_000700745.2 Antrostomus carolinensis | reverse complement strand
CTTTCTGTGGACTGAATAAGTCCTCAGCAAACATCTTTATGTTATTAACAGCTGGCTCAATAAATCTTAAAAATCTAAGGGCCTCCTGCAAGCTAAGTTAAGTTCAATTGCAAGCATTTCATGGATTTATACTTTATTAGCCTTTTCCAATAATTGATCTTTAACATTATTAATATGTACCTGCCAAAAGGATAAAGCACTATTTATTCAGTAGGAGTTTTATTTGGCTTTAAGACAGGCTGACAGAAACACATTTAAAACTGTATCTTTGACCCAGTGTTCACCAACCCTATTTGTGTCCAACCAAAGGAACAAATCACAAGTTACACACCCAGATTCTTCCCATAAATCTTCACTTATTCTGCCCAGTAACTGTTTTATGCCTTACAAGTGTTCGGAAAACAAGGTTTGTTCGTCCCTTCACTGTGTCTGAGGCTTTTTCCTGGATGATAGGAGACCTTAATGAAAAAGGCTATTGTTGTGGAAAGAAAAAAACCTGAAGATTTCTGGAGGGAAAGGCAGCAGGATGGATAGCCAGACACAGACACCCGATTAATAAAGAGGCTCATTAGTTCGGACTGTAAGAAAACCACCAAGTTATCAGCAAGCAAAAACCAAAATAACTACAGGCATGGCAAGACTTGTGTATGGAGAAAGGGTTGAATAATTTAGGAGTGGTTAGTCAGAAGACAAGTATGAGATGGCAGATAGAGGTATGCAAACCAGTGGAAGATAAGAAGGTCTGTTGGATGCCTCCTATTTACCCTTCCTTATAAAAGAGAGATCAAAAGACAATTTAAATCTGATAAAAAGAAATACAACATGCAGTTAACTTGTAAAATTCATTGCTGTGGGATATAAAGGAATAACCAGGGAAAATTGAATTCAGGATTGGATGTCTCTCCCTGAATTGCTGGAATTAGATTTTTGGGGATCCAAATTCCTGTATGAGTCAGTCACTGTGACTGACAAAAATATTCTGTGATTGGTTATTTGGGCTTCAGGTTAACTCCTTTTAACAAAAGGAGTTAACATTAACTCCTTTTTTAGAGGTATCTGGCACTAGTCAGTGTGTAGAAAGACACCCAACGGGGCTCTGACATGGTCCAGCCCAGCAGGGGAAGCAATGCTATCTCTGTGCTAGGAGAGGTAGGAATCTATCAGCAGGAGATTACACTTTCATGGCCTTTTCAATCATACTCTAAAATCTCAGGGAGGGGCAGGCAGGCAGAGTCTCTGGAAGTGTCCATCTAATGCATTCCCAGGTTGTGCATAAAGTCATGGTGATGCAGTGGTACAGGAGTGGAAAGGCCAAAAAAGTATGGGAACAGAAAAATCCTGGGCGTGAGGGTGAAAGTGGACAGAAGTAAAGAGGCTGAAAAGAGCAGAGAAGAGCAGAGCATGTCTCTGAGGGAGAGGGAAAGCCTGTTTGTACGTGGAGAGGGAAGAAAGAGTATTAATAATCTGCTCTCAAATTCACAGGGCAGGGGGAAAGAGGAGGTATCCAGTATCTGGCCAAGTTATCTAATGCAGGTGTTGAAGGCAGAAACGTGTCTCAGTGCTGACTGAAAGAGATTAATTCCTATCTTAAGTTTTCTAAGCTGTCCTCCAGAGGCGTATACTTCTCCCCACTGCCTAAAACCAGAACTTGCATTCCTAACCTACACAACTATTTTGGATGTCTGCAGAGTCAGTGTGAGTGCCTCCTGGGACTCCTGTTTCTGTAAAAACAGAATTTACTCAGATGATACAGAACTAGAGATTTCCAACCGTTCTTTACCCTCAGCTGCTATCCCACCTGCAATTTGTGGGTGGGTAGTCAAAGGGGGACTACTGTGCTAGCAAGTAGCTTTAAATGTTTTGGAGAACATTAGTGTGAGGCACCTTGCAGCCACCCTTGAGACTTCCTGGTGTGGGAGATGTGAAGAAAGAAACAGAAGCTCTGTTCAGCACTTGTCCAAGAGGGAAAAAAAACATAATCTGGTAGCACTCTCCCAAACCCAATAGGAGGCAATCTCAAAACGAGATCTTAAATACAGCAGATGATGATATTTGCATGACAACCTCTCCGCTCTGCCGCGTGACATTTTCATCTGAAATGGAGTAGTCCCCAGTGTGGAGGTCTCACGAGCAGTCTAGGCTGGCAAAGGGAAGCCTCAGGACTAAAAGGGCCCTGCCTTTGCCTTGGCTGCTCCCAAGATGGTCGCATACATGTGTCAGCGCACCAGGACTGGGCTGCACGAGGGTGGAAGCAAGCGCATGGAGCTGCCTCTTTGTGCGGCAGGGATGCCTTAGATCACACTCAAATAAGCATTTACACTGTTTTGGAGCTTACATGGGTTGATGTAAAATAGATCTAGTGGACATCTTCCTTAGATCTGTTATTGGCAGCAATACAATCCATCAGCAGAAAAGTCAAATCCTCACTTTTGAGGGTTATTAGCACAAGCTTGAAGGTAAAAAATGTAGTTTTCCTTTAAGAGGAGACTACAGGTTATGGGAGCCTGGTGCTTAAGTGCTAGGGGTGGGAAGGGAAGGGAGGAAATTAAAATGTGCAGAACACGCCCAATTTGCCATCTAGAAATATGCAAATATTTCTACTTAGTTGTATTGAACTTGAGATATAAATACTGTAACTCTGTTACACAATGTAACAATATTGTTACATTGTCAAATCCTTCCTAATTGCTGTATTTAACACAGCAGCTGTAAAAAGGAGGAATTAAAAAACTGTACTTTCTCTCTTGTACACAAGTCTTTTTCTAATGTAGCAGTTGGAGTGTAACCATTCAAGGCATGATCATAAAAATAGAGCTTTCCTGCAATTCCCACTGGACTACTCTGCCCATCATTCACTTTAGCACTGCTGGTGGCAACACACAGTTCTCTGAAGAGATGTAAAAGAATGGAAACATCTGTGGAAAGTGGATTTCTTCAAGCTTTGTGTTCACTAATAAACTGGTGGCAAGGTTGGATGAAGACACCTGGCAATCAGTTTGACTTTACTGAACATAACAGTGGGCAAAGCTTGTGTTTTAAACTGTCAGCATTGCCAGTCAACAAATTAAAGCTGAGCAGATACAAGAAAACTGCATTTGAAGAAAAAAACCAGTATCCCTAAAGCAAATGAAAATGCCTACATTTCTAAATGACAATATGTCCAAGCAAAATGAAACCACTGGTTTTTACTGACTGCACCTACAACCCTTTTCCTGGAGACCTCACTCACACATAGATGACCTAAACAGAAATAAACTAGTCCAGCAAAGACAGCAATAAAGTCACAACATTTAAGAGGCATAAGAGTAATAGTTACAAATTAAAATCACCAAAGAGATGGAAAGACACTGCAAAGATAAGATAGCAGCATGTTGCCTGCTGTCGTATGCTGCATGGTGAATATTTTTTAAAAGGAATAAAGTGATCTGTGCACAAATATTAGTAAAAGTGTAATTATTACAGAAAAAACATGAATTAATTAGTTGCCCACAACACCTAGGGTAATCTGGTAGATCAGGTATACCACCCAAGAGAGTAGACATAAGGAAGCATTCCTTTAACAAGAGGGTGGTCAAACGCTGGAACAGGCTTCCTAGAGAGGTGGCCAATGCCCTAAGCCTGTCAGTGTTTAAGAGGTATTTGGACAACGCCCTTAATAATATGTTTTAACTTTTGGCCAGCCCTGAAGTGGTCAGGTAGTTGGACTAGATAATTATTGTAGGTCCCTTCCAAGTGAAATTACTCTATTTAATTTCTATTCTATTCTATTCTATTCTATTCTATTCTATTCTATTCTATTCTATTCTATTCTATTCTATTCTATTCTATTCTATTCTATTCTAATTTCTCACTATGTTTCCCCTAGTTGCATAGACTTCAAACCATTCTAGGAGGATTCCTGCAGTATATGCCAAGCCAATAACTCCACTTAGATCTCTTCAGAATTCCTAATTTGAGCTGACCAGGGTGAGGCTGAGACATGAGAGAAAGCACGATTTGATTGACTGACATCTGTACGAGTAGTTAATCATGGCTCAAATAGTCAGATTGACAGTTTTCTAATGTACCACACCGAGGCGTTAACATTGAAATTTATGTTAACGCGCTGCCAAAGCACCCCTAAGTAAGTATAGACATGTTAGTAAAATAGTAGACACTGAAAGTGGCTTTGGAAATAAAGCAGTACTACAAGCTAGGGAGATCACAGTCCCATGAGAGGCTGCATGTATGCCAAAGACAGAGTAACAGACAGTTGCAAAAGTCCAAAATAGCAAACACCTAGTCTAACAAGATACTATTTTGGACCAATGTGGAAATGTTCCTAAACAATTCAGATTTCTGCCTGCAGAGTATAATTTGCTGCTGCAAAAGCAAAACTTGTACAGCCACCAAAGAAGCAGTTCCTCTCACAGAGGAGCTACAGGAAAGAGCTGATGATGACCTGAGATGGGAGTTACAAGGAATGTCACTGATCTGCAGCCTAATATCTGGAAAAAATCCAAGAAAGCTGAGAATTTTCTTGAATATCAATTACACTCTAACATGATATACCCTTCATTAATTTTTTTTTTTTTTAGATGCTAGGAATGATAAAAAAAAAAAAAAAATCCCAACTATTTTACTTCTTTTGAGACTCCATAGGCTGAGGTAGGCAGATAAGTGAATTTGGCATAATCCTGTCTATACCTCAAACTGCCACACCAGTGCTTACATTAACAACTATTTAATTTTGGATTGGAGAATTTACATGTATCTATGGAAATTTGAGCAACTATCTTGTCTATAGATATGATGGGAATTTAGCGTAGTAAGGCAGGATATGAAGATCTCAAATCTAATAAAGACAGGTAGTGAGAAGAAAGGTTTTTCTATAAGCATCTTCATATACTGGGCATTTCTAGGAACAATAAGTTTAAAGTCTGTCCCTAAAAAATGTGAGCAAAATTGAACATAACAACTCTAAAACCAGAAAATGTTGACTGCTTCTTGGTCTGTCAATTGCTTAACTCCTTCTTACATTACATTTGCAAGTCACTGAAACCTTCTGGATCATAAGCAGCATTGGAAGTTCTATAATATACATTTATAATATATAACATTTTATAATAGATAGTATTTAGTAAGATTAAGTTATTATTATTATACTATAATATGTTTTCTGAGATTCAAATATGAGAGATCATCAGTTATTTGAAAGATTACTTAAAGCATTTACAGAATCTGGGTGAGTATGGACAGAAAATCTCCTTATTTCTAAACCATTTTATTGTGACATTTGACTTCAGGACACTTTCCTAACAAAAATGAACTGAATTAGGAATTGCTAAACATTTTAGTGCAAGCACTGAGTTATATAAATCTTGTTTGGAATAGACATAACTACCTCATGCTGGGGAAAATATCTTTAATAGCCTTCTAAGAAAGTAATTCAAATATCACAAGTAAATTCTTTTTAGTAAAAGGCCTCTGGCTTTTAACAGGCTTTCTGTCACAAACCTGTCTTCATTATCTGATTCTTCACATCCCAGTGCTCTAACCTATTTCATCCATTCTGGTGTGGATCTCTTCTAACTTGTACTGCTGGAATTGTCTATTTACAAATGACTGATTATTCTTTGGGTGAGCAAAATCAAAGTTTCTCACGTAGCAGATGACTACAAATAACACCAGGTGACGGAGTAAATCAGCATTTCCTTCTGAACCAATTAAGAATTATTTATTGATGTTTGGATAGTTTCAGTGGGGCTGAGAGACTGTAATTTCCTGCTCCAAATCTCCCAGAGCAAGAATTTAACCATACTTTACCCAGAAACCAGAAACTGTATTATTGGCTATTGGGAAAGAGAGTGCCTGTAATTTTTATCATAAAGAGAAAGAGATTGAGATTTAATATAAAATGCCTTTCCTCAGGAAAAGGGAATTGGTTTTGTTTCCACAAATTACTTTAATTTCATTTAATATTATTCAATGAAAAATCATTGCATCAGAAATCTTACACTAGTCTTGTTGACTTCCACCATCAGCAGATGCACAGAATATGGATGCAAAAAAAGCTCAGCCCTCAGATCAAAACCTCGATCTCCAAGCCTCATGGAGATGAAATGTGACAATATCCACAGATCCCCACTGGGAAAGAAGAAGTTGTTAAACACACCTCACTCCGGTTACCCAATTCATGGTAGGTGCTCCTCTACTCAAAATAACATGGTAGTGACAGTAGTGTAAGATCAAAAAATCATTTCAATCAACACACGCAGACTGATGAATTCTTTAGCACATACCAGAAAGAAATTTCAACAGGAACTGCATTGTATCAAACTAGCAGATTTCTTTTGAATAGCAGACACAGAACGTCTAGAAAGAGAAGACTAAAGCCTGACGTCTACTTTTAGCAAATGGTACCTTTCTGAGCAAGGAGGGTAGTAGTCAGCAAAAGTAAATGTGAAAGAATAAGGCCCATAGATGATATTCAGAAGACATTATTTTTCTCACACATTACTAAAAACTGTACTGCCTACTGCCAGGACTGTCAATCATGAAGATATGCCACTAAATATTGGTTTTAAAAACCTATACCCTATACAATTTGGGAATGATTTTGCCTAAAGAGCACCTCTGTTCAGTGCACATAATTATGGCTGCTGAAACTATCTGAAGAACTTTCAATTTTCAGTCTTAATGCTACTACTACTATCAGAGTGTTTTCTGGAGTGAAGTGGGCAGTGAGTCCCTGAGATGAGTTCAAGTTGGGCTGGCAGGACACCCCTTAACATGGAATTTGCTCCTACTGCAATTTGATTTTGCTGGGATTTATAATGAGATGTGACGTGAGATGTATGTCCTTGGTGAAGCATATACTTAATTACAGACCATTGCTGGGTTATTTAGAGTTCAAATTATACTGGAAAGAGGCTGTTTATATTCTTTATCATGAGCAGCAGATTTACTATCTGTCTGTATTTAAACTATATAACGTGTCTAAATACTAAGGTGACAGATATTCATCATATAGTTACATAAATATATTGGATTTATTAAAATTAAAGGTTCATCAGATCTTGTAACTCACTAGATACGGGTTTGTTTATAAAGGTTTGATGAAAGTGCCATATGACGGTTCATTACCACTCTAATTAATAAAAAATAGATTCAGTAATATTCAAGAGCTGCTGTTATCACTTAATGCTCTGAAATGAGGTTTGCCAGCCATGAAGTTCAAGAGCCTGATTACAGATAATGGACTTAAGCTTCCTGTTGGGAATTTGTTCATTCTGCAGCCTCAACAGAACTTGAACTTGTGACATTTCCATCATGCTGTAGCTTGACTAGAGGTAAAATAGAAGCAGCTGTGGGGAAATGACTAATGGACTAAATGAAATACCTGAAATCTTTCACTGGGTTGGACCACCAGGAATTCAAGTTGCCCTGGAAAAATGTTATATGCTCCCTGACTGGCTTTACAGGGAGAGGATGCCATACTTTCTTCCCAATAAGCAGACATGTCCTCTTTTATTTCAGGGATCTTCAAGGAGTGCAGGTCACCCTAAGGCACAGGCAGATACAGATTTTTTCCTGAGCATTGGAGTTGCTGGCACTCAGAGGCAGCAGTCAGGAGAAGTGGTGCCTGGATTGCTGCTCTTCTGCACAGTGTAACACAGCAACATTGTTCTGCAGTGCTAACAGCCAAGCTGCAGACTGATATGCCCAGGAAATTTAGGATTTGAAGATTTCAGTGCATCTTAAAGTACATACTTGAAGTGCCTGGGAGGATATGTTGGCATGCCCTTTGCATTTTGTACACAAGCTGATACACAACCAGAGAAAACGAGGGATGGAAGGTAACTCCTGACAAAGAACAAAATACAAATCAAGGTTTAACACTACACTATTATTCTCATTTTCACAGAAATAAACAAGTGTACAAAACTGTCAAATAATTTGATAGATGTCATTACTAATCTGGTAGCACAGAGTTGCTTGATAAACTAATTTGTCAGGGTAGTGACATTGTAAGCACACTAATCTAAGCACAGAGCTTTGGCCCTGAATATGATTTTTCTGGTTATTAGGTGATTAATGAAAAAAAATAAAGGCTGTCTGAATGTGACCCTTGAGGCAATCCTCAAATTTATTATTTCTAGCTCTTAGGCCATTCCCTTATGTGATCTGTGTTTGATCACAAAAATAATCAGAGAACAGATCTGCTGAAGATATATATAAAATTTAATTAATAGTAAGCAGATGAAGACTTCTAAAATATTATTGTTTCATTGTAACAATAAGCAGAAAGAATAACTAAATGGATGAGTAAGTAAATAATTAAACAACCACATGAAACATAATAGGCTGAAACTGGCCATGTGCTTTCAAGGAGACCTCAGCACTGAGTTCCCCCTGAAGCCATCCTTTCTCCAGGCTGGACAAGCCCAGGTCCCTCAGCCTCTCCTCACGGGGCAAATGCTGCAGCCCCAATGATCTTGGTGGCCTTCACTGAACTCACTCCAATTTACTGACGTCTTTCATGTGTGGTGTTGGAGGGGGAAAATTGGCTGTAGTATCTTAGATGTGGACTAACTAGTGCTGAGTAAAGGGAAATAATAATGTCTTGATCTACTGATGGTGCTCTAGTTGATACAGCCTGTTGGCCTTTGCTGCTAGTGCACACTCTGCCATGACTGCAAAGCTGAGGGGCCAAGCAAATATTTACCTTATGTAGCAAGAGCTGTAAGATGTCTCACTAAAGCTTCTTCCTCAAAAGATCAAATCTGAAGAGATGCTGAACATCTGAAACCCTCTTCAGGAATGCTAAAGTCCAGAAATGGACAAAAATCAAACAACAGAAGAAGAGCAACAGAGGATAATTAATGGCAAGAAATTCAAGCTACTGGTTTAGCTTCCAGAAGCTGTGGTAGTAACTGTATAGTTTGCAGAACAAAGTTCCCTTTTCATCCAGTGAACCAGCACAGGAAGATATCCACAAGCAAAAGACTGTTGGCTACTAATCAGTTCTCCTAGCAAATGGTGGAGCTTCAAGGGGGATGGAGAAGATGCTTCTAAGACTAAAGGTCTCCTACGTGAACATAGTCACAACAAGGAGGGCAGGTGAACTCCAGAGAAAGGAGGAAAAGCCACAGTCAAGTGAAGTAAACCCCAACACACACTGAGGCCCATGCCAGAAGACCTGCCCGAACTATTTCACAAAATGTAGGAGGATAGTTACGAGCTGTTTAAAGGAAAGGGGGAAAACCTGCGCCAGTCACCCCATGATAACATGCAGAGTTCTGGACAAGGAAGAACCCCTCCATTCACTTTTGCTGGGAATTAACACCTCAGACTGAAGTTAATCACTAGCAGAAAACTCGCCATTTGAATGGAGACAGAATAAGGAGGAGAAACAAAAGGTGAATTGAACACAATGGCATTTGGGAGAGCAACAATCCACTCTGAGATGTCAAATGTTTCAAATAGGTTCAAATTCTTTAAAGATTTATATGTTTCTAGTAAGTTATAAATGGCTGAAATAGGCTAATTTTACTGAATTAGCAGCCTAGTGCTTTCTTATGATTATCTGCTGACAAAACCTTACTGCAAAGTTACACGTGCACCACAAAATTGTGGAATAATGGTAAGTCTGGTTAAGGAGGGTAGCCAAGTTTGTGGATGCCAGGGAGAGTGAATTTCTAGTTTTCTGAATTTCTAGTTTTCCCTTGACAGGTGACTGGTAAAGGCTGGGAAGATTTTTGAATGTTCTTTTCACTTTACTTCTGGCCAGAAGGAACCTCTGGACAAGTGTGTGACCTGGTGTTGGACAGGGTTGGGTAAGGCACCTAACCATCTTCCCCTCAGCCTGGACAAAGCATGTGTCAATTCCTATACATCCTCCTCTCCCACACTGTCACACAACAGTGTAAATGAGGTGATTCTTTTTGAAGGGGAGACAGTCTGCAATGCCTTCCCACCTACTCGTGCCTTTTGCTAAAGCCCCTTTCTCCATTGCAGGCATTCCTCAGTGGGATAATGTGTGGATTTACCAGGTAGAAGGCAAAAGCTTACTTTATAGATTAGCCCTAGCCAGTGCACCAGTCTGCCATGCCATGGGACACTGCAAAACTCTTTTTTTAGATCAGGATTGCATTCATCTACATGACAATATTGTTATTCACTGTTTATAACGAGACCTGTGTGTGTAACTGCTGTAAGTGTGTAACTCTGTCACGCTAGCTGCTGTATAGATGCATGGGAGAATGTGTTTCCTGCTACAATTAATCTATAAATTAATTTAAGATACAAGCAGATTAAATTAAAGGCTGGAGAGAGGAAGTAGGTTGAGAAAGAAGTTGGGATGTTGATATTCTGAAGTTCCACAGATGTCCTGTAAAAAGCATTTCCTCCAAACCACTAGAAAAATAAGAATTTACCAGATTAATTTGGTTAGCCATCTGTGATTCCTACCTTTACTGGGAAACTATTTTCCAATAATCCTTTTTAAAAATAGGATTTTGACTGGTTTTGGGCATATTCACAATTCTAGAGCAAAGAAGAATCTCGAAATAGTTGTAGAAGTATGCTGAATCCTGTGCCAGAGTCCCTGGCAGAGTAGATACTGGACTGTCATGCAGAGAGCAGCAATACAGGAATGTTGCCAGAAGACATTTCTACATAGCTTTTCAAACTTATTGCAATGTACACATGTCTGATCACAGAGGTCAGTTAAATAAGGAGAACACAATGTATGCATATATGTTCATGGTATGTATACATGTGTATAGAAGGTGTTTAATATTCATGTCCATTAAATGCATATAGCTTCCATGATTTTCAAGGAGATTAGCTATCAGTCCTTCATTCTTCTAATATACATGCTGTTTGTATGACGTGCATGGGAAGATGTTGTTTGGAGAACGTAAGAAACATGGGCTGACTGGTATTTAAGGACTTTGTGATTTTATATCTAGAAAAGCCTTGGGCAGAGGACAGGTGACACAGCTATTCTGGATTTACACCTGGTTACTGTAAACAGAGTCTGATTTAATTCATTTTCATTAAGAAGCAAAACAGACGGGAGGCTTTTTATCTTAAAATAAACTAGAGCTGGAACTCACCTATTACACAGAATGGTTTCCTTGCAAAGCGCAGTCTTCCTTGCCATCCTCGGTATCGACAACAGCATCCAGCAGACCAGATACGAATAATAAATTCCAAACCAAAGACAACAATCATGACAAATTCCTAGAAATGGAAAATATAAAAAATGCCAGTTACAGGTAACCAACACTGAAGCATTAGGAGACTTGTGACCACTGTGAGTCTATCAGTATATCCTGAACACCTGAAGATGCCAAACCAAACTTGGGACACTGTTCCACAGGATGGTTAAACATCTACACACAAAACACAGTCCCCAGAGCTTCCTGGTGAAGGGCACAAATCTAACCTGAATAACATTAAATATCTGCTAAGATTGGCTACTAACTATGAAACACTAAAGGACTGAATCATGCTTAAAAAATACCAAAGCAAAATATTCAGTGACTTTGGATATTGAGGATCAGACCATAGGTAATTTAGATAGCTAGCGAAGAATATATGCTATCAATCCACATCCATGAAATTAGTTCTTAGTTTGAAAGCCTGAATGTTTTGGTAGACATATTCTAATTTAGGAAATCAATTTGTTCCCAGAAGTATGTTAAGGTACATGCAAATGTAATTACATACAATGGGTATGTAATTGTTTGTAAGACATTGAATGAATGTTCATAGGCATAACTTTCCCTGGACAACTTGCAAATGAAAGCATTTAAAAATCTCACCTTGTTTGTCTAGCTTGTTTTTCTTTCACATTGGAATCTTCTTTAAGACTGTTAATTTCAATAGCATCAACTTGTATTTATGCAACTTTTATTGGAAGAAATTTTTCATTACAAGAGGTCAGAAGAGTTGCAGCAATAAAGCTTGGAGCACAATTTAGCTCCATTCCTTAAGGAAATCTGAATCCCTGTAACATGCAGTGATATAGTACGTATGCACTAGTATGGACTTATAAATTTAATTTAGATTCTCTTCTGGAATGCCATCATAAAGTTAAGAGTTTTGAAATGTTAAAATAAAATTTTGTGTGTTCACCAAATAAAGGAGAAAAGTACTTGAAGGAACTTAAGCAGTTCATCAAGAAGAGGCTGAAAGTTGTATTTTATTTGGCAGCTGAATGTATTTCCATGTAGAGGAGAAAGCTGTTCCTTGTCAGCCAATTAATTTGTTATTTCTACAGGATGAGGACTAGTGTGGTACTGGTAAGAAAACACTGCAAATGAATTAGATAGAGGAATATTTGCAAGGGTAGGGTTGATCCAGTATTGACATTTTCCCAATAAATAGTTTGCATGTTTTTAGACTGTGAGACCCTACAACTCTGAAAGCTAATAAGGCTGTAAATATCACTTACGTCAACTCAGGCATTAATTTACCTGAACAAATGCCATTATTAATCTTGTGTCATGTAATTTCGCTTTACTAGCTTATGATCACTGGCAGTACATTGAAACATTATGAATTTAATTAGCTTTTTCTGTCATAGAACAATTTGAAAACATAGTATTCCTTCCTAAAACATGTCAGCTTGCATAACTACATCGCACTTAAAGAGTTTTTTGAGCTTCTTCAGTATCTTTGTTTCCAGTTTTGTAAATCCTGTACTGAATTCCTAAAACGTAAAAGGAGAACTGGATATCTCTGCTAAAATGCTGTTAAAGAAAACGTCACATTTTTTCTTAAAAAAGAACACATGGAAAAATGAGTGTGATTGTTGAAGGTTTTCTTTTTATTTGTTTTACTACAAGAAACTTCAACTTAATTCCACAGACAAAGTTATTGCACAACTTTAGAAAGGATTATGTGTAAAACTGAAAAAGCTCTCCATATAGTAACAGTAATTCTTAATAGTTGGCTACCATGTGGTACGTTTCCTTGTAGGAAATTCTGTGTAGACCAAGAATAAAATGGACAAGAAGCCAACTGGAAAAAAAGGAAGAATATGTAGTTTAGTTACTTAACTACCACTTTTATAGCGGTTTTTAAATCATGAATTATCAAATCTGGTTTACACATTGTTAGATGATGTATTTGAATTTAAGGGGGTTGATGGCAGGCATCCAGGCCATTTGAGATCTGATTCTCCTGATGAAGTTTCTTTGGGACAGGAGTAAGACATACCACAGGAGAAGAGACCAGCAAAGCATGAAACATTCTTTGCGTCCAATAAAATCTTTTCCTTGTTAAAATCTAATCACATTTAATTTGACTGAAGTTTATCGTTTCCCTGGAAAACATACTGTGTTTACAGATGCATGAGAATCACCTCCTGCTTTTTAAGTACCCAGAAATTGTCGTAAGTATCTTACAACAGCTGATCCACACACACAGGACTGTGTCCTCTAACATACTCTAGACCCCAGCAAGGCCTCTGATGGAGAACTGGCAAGAACAGTAAGGACTTAATGATTCTGGAAGGACTGGTCTACAGCTTCAATTGAGTTGAATTGGTATTACAAAACTGCTGGTAGAAGTTGAAAAGAGGTAATATTTTTTTTTGGTAGTTAACTATTCTGGTTCCTATTAGTGCTATGCAGTTTTGCATCCATCATCTGTACTACTGTTAGCAATTACTATTTGCTATGCTTGCTCAGTTACACAAAGATTAAAAAAGTCGCTGTGTTCTGAAAGCACGTGTTTGAGAGTCTCTTGTACTACATGGTGTACTCGCGTATCAGAAGCAGAAATCCTATTTGTCTTACATACACAAAGAAATATACATGTACTACAAAGAGAAACTGCATGGTGGTATATCTATTCTGAGAGAGAAAAAGAGCAAAAGGACTTTTTTTTTTTTGGAAGGTGGGGCGAGAGTACAAGATTTTTCTTGGAAAAACACTGTGAACTAACTTTGTTCCTTTCTTGAGACAAATAGTTACCATTTCTAGTAACATTATGAATTTATGAGTGGTGATATTCCCTCAAAATTAACTGAAGTTTCTGCTACTTAAGTGAATTTTAACAATAGCCACTGTAGTTGTAGTAAGTGAGCTCAAGTACAGCAAATATGGCTCTGTGCACTGGAATGCTAAAAGAACTGCTGATTTAAAAAATACTATATATGGTTTTCTTCTACACATACCAAATTTCTGGAGGTTTTAAAATATAGTATAAACTTTAGTAAAAGAAAAGACATTGAATAAAGTGGAGATGGGGTTTCACACTTTCTGACATAGTGAAGTTTCAAAATGATCCTTATTATCTTGGTCACTCCTATTTCCTCAAAGAATAACTGATTTTGAAGGGAAAACGTATCATCATGAATAAAGTCTAAAGGAAAAGGATTTTCCTAGAAAATGTGTGTGCATTGAATCAGAAACTCTTCATAGTAGTACACATCACAGTTTTGTTGTATTTTGGATTGGTCCAGGTTGAAACCAGAGAGAAACAAAGAATCCCACAACACTGTGAACAAAGTAATGTTTTAGTAATCAGTGCACTCAGTCACAATGTGAACTCAAATCTCTGTCAAGGTTAATTCAGGCTAAGGAACAACATTATTTTTTCCTATGGCAGCTGCACAGTCACAAGGACAGGACATGGATAAAAATTGGAAGCAGGCATCCCAAACACAATAATGGTTTTTATAAAATTATTTATTTCATTTGGAGTGGTTTATTACAAAACTAAGGATAAATCTAGGTTTTTAAAAAACTTGGCTTTTGTTCCTTAGGAATTGAAACAGAAAATCAGAACATAATTGGAAAGGCATGTGATGGAATAAATCATTAGACCTCATATGTTTTGTAGGCCTGCTGTAGAAACGATGCATTCCAAGTATCTCTGTCCTACGTATAACATGATGGAACCTCATTAATTTTGGATTACTTATGCAATATGAATCACAACATTTACATCAGAATGAGAAAATCCTGCACTGTTGATAAATCTAACCTCCAAAATTCAGCAAAGCTGTATCTGAACTGATGGGCAAGTTTAGATTTACTGGAAATCTAACCCTTCCCTTCTGAGGTAGAGCAGGGATGTCTTGGCCTTCGCTATTTCTTTTCTTCCTGTTCCCTTATCTTGTCATCCTTTTCCAGTCACAGCTGCATCCGGCCCTACACCACAATTACCACAATCTGTAACTTTTTGGCCATTTGAGCTAGCCTTCCAGAGTAACTGCTATGGCAGATGCATTGGTTGTTTGGACAGTGGAAGGTCTTTCCTCTCAAAGCACAGTTCATCCAGACTGATGAACTTTTCATTCTGAAATGTTTCTGCATATGCAGCCCTAGTTGTCATGGGTAAAGATTCATGTGGGGATTCGACTAGATGATCTTTCGAGGTCCCTTCCAAACCCTAACATTCTGTGTGATATGCAAGAGAAGCAAGGCTGAAATTCATGGCCTTAAAAGATTCGGTTGTTTTTGGCATAAGGAACACAGGTGTCAGTGTGCTCCTGAAGGTTTTTACACCTGCACGTGCCTTTTTTGCTCTGACATTGGAACAATGAGAGTCACACAAATGGCAGAAAAGTAAAACAAGAGGTTATCTAGAGTAAGGTTTTGATTAACAGATGGTCCTGGAGGACTCTAATGAACAGGGCTGATAATTAATTAAATCAAGCATACTTTGTACAATCCAGCTACAATAAGCATTTTATTTTTTCCCCTATATAATTAGGATACAAGTGATGATTTGTTGAAATTGTCTACATTAATATGCTTCTCAGGTAGTTTTTAATGCTAAAGATTTCCCTAAGTGTAACATTATACAGCAAAAACCTGTTTTTATATATAGCTTTCTTGTTCATTAACATAATTGCTTATTAAAACTTAAAATAATTTTCTGCTGCTGAAATCAGGTGCCTTGCTTGGAGACTGTAATTTCTGGGAATTAGAGCCATTTTTGAGATGAGAAAATGACCAAAGTTGAGAGCTCTGTGCTGCTCTTCTACGATGCTCTTGGTTATTTTGCAATGCATAAACGAGCTGAGGTTTGGATATAAGAAATATGCCCAGAAGACAATGGCTCTGCTGTTATTTTAATTATATTTCTTATGCAGAAATTGTATTATAAGTATTCTAATGGTTAGTGAAGTAGGACAACAGAGTTGCAGACTGATGTAAGGAGCTGCCTGCCTTGAGATCATAGGAGAACTGAGTCTATAAGTGACATTGTCAGAAGCCTGGGAAATGGACTAGAGCAAATCAAATTAGTCCCCTGGAATAAGCTTTAATAAGGCCACAAGTGTTTCCCCACTGAAGACAACATCTCTGCAATGTAGCTGCACTGCAAATGCTTATCTGG
>NW_010339987.1:24420-32843 GCF_000700745.2 Antrostomus carolinensis | reverse complement strand
AGGAATAGGAGGAGGAATGGCATCTGATAGAGCTCGGGAAGTGCCCCCCTCTTCCCTAAAAACTCATAAACAGGGAAGTCCAGTGTTTCCAAATCAGTTGGAAAAGATGGAGAATAAACATGTTCTCATCCTTTGATTTACAACTGACTGGTTTAAGAATGTCACCAGCTGCTAAATCTCTTTATGGTGACACATGATGAATAGTTGATGCTATTCAAACAGCAATGCTTTATTCATCGTCACAGAAGATGAGATTGTTTTCTCATTCAATTAAAGCAAGAACATAACAACTCAGCTTCTGCAACCCTCTCTCCAGCAAAAAAACCCTCTACTGATTCAAAATAATGAGCACCAGAGTTGGGCCCTACACTTTAAACAGGTACTATCGAGATGTGAGGGGAAGTGCAACACTAGCCTGTCTCAGAGAAACCTGAGGAAGGTTTGAGCTTTAAATAGTTGTGATGCAGAATCTAGTGGAGAACTAAGGACAATTCTGGCCAGTTATACTGGCCAGTTTGCAGATTAAAATCAGCAGATATGACTATGTGCATACTCTGTTGTTCAAAATAATAGTACAATTTGACCATGCATTTGTATTATTCATGATTCAGCATTAGAAGGGGAGATCTTTGATCTAAACAGCTAAGAAGTGTATCTACATGTGCATATATACACTTAAGGAACTAATGTTTTAATTCTTTCCAGCTGCAGTTTAACAGTGGGAGAGGTGGCCATAAATCTGAAAACATAACCCAGAATAGACCCTATTAGTAGCGTATAAATCACAACCAGAGCCTTCAGTTGAGCTCCCAGTGCAATACACAATAAACACGAAATGAAATTTATGCACCTTTTTGTCATTTATCAGTTTTATAATGAATGTGATACTTTTACTACACTTGCTTTTCCAAATTATGATTAAGATTTCCCATGCTGATTCTACATTAATAGAAAATTATTGAGAAATGATTTCTGTGCCTTTTAATCTACAGAGCTACAAGTCTATTGATATAATATTAAAATCCCAGTGATATGCTTAGTTTTAATTAGTCACATGTTATATAGGACTTCTGCTATTCTACTCCCTTTTAGCTTTTTGTGTTTATTGCTTGAAATGGCACTTATCAGTCATGTTTCTTTATTCACTTACAACAGAAAAAAGACCAGAATTTTTATCACAGAATCACAGAATCACAGAATGTTGGGGATTGGAAGGGACCTCGAAAGATCATCCAGTCCAATCCCCCTGCTGGAGCAGGAACCTAAACAATTTTACACAGGAAGGCGTCCAGGCGGGTCTTGAATGCCTCCAGAGAAGGAGACTCCACAACCTCCCTGGGCAGCCTGTTCCAGTGCTCTGTAACCCTCACTGTAAAGGGTCAAGTAAAGTCAGTTTTGAATTAGACACTAAAAGCACACACTAGAATTAGGTAGCTGCCATTTAATTATGCTTTTAATAATCTCTTATAAAGACAAGTATTTACCATATCAGACCCAATATACAATTCCTAGCACTGAAACTGCACTAACCTTCCTCAGCATCCACAGAGGGAGGACAGACAACCTTTTGCCTCCCCAAATGGGCAGACACACTTCACACCTTCACCATGGACCAGTTGCTGAGGATCTGCTGGTGCCGCAGGAACGAATGGCACAGAGGCGCTGGGCAGCTGTGCTCCCAGCTGCCGGCCACCACGGGTACTGCCATGACTGTGTCCGTGCACACGTGGGCAAACACATCCCAAAACTCCTTTTGGCTTTTGGTGGATGTGGTTCTTCTAGGAAGACTCTGATGATCACTGAAATCCTTTTTCAAATTGGGAAAATGACAACGGGAAATGTTGACTTCACCACCTGTCATGTCTATCCTTCCCCAGAGAGAAATCACCCTTAAATATGGCTCTTTCCAGTCCCTCCCATTTACACTCACAGATCATTTGTGTATGTCAGGTACAACTACACCTCTGAGAGAATTCCTGAAAGAAGATGATAGCCATAAAACTCACACTATAGAATAATTTTATCCTTCCCAAATAGTTTTGTTTCCTGCTTTGTGATTGTTCATATTTTCTTTATCTGTAGTGAGATATCAGCAGTTAATGGTCTAATTTTGGTTTTAAAATTATCCACATATTGAAAACAATGAAGCTCTGTACAGCTGTACCCAGGCTTTTGCACTTCCTTTGTGATTTCTTCACGCATTTTTTTCTGCTGTAGTCACGTTTTTGATGTCACGTGTTACAGGCAGACATTCAAGCACATGTCTATGTAGCAACACAGCTCCCAAATCTTCCTTTTGAAATGTTTGTGAAGAATTTGATATCTTCTGCTATGTCCAAAAGAAATGTGTGGAATGGATGCCAGATCCAGGACAGACTCCGAATGGTTTTATGCTCTGGCATGCATGCTAATTTTGTACTGATGCAAGGGGTTTAGGTTAATTGTTACGGCTGAACACATGTATGTGAATTAACTGATAACATTTGGCATGCTGTATAGCAGAGTGGGATGGGATATTCTTTTAGCATGTTTGATGTTGTTAAATCCTAGGGACTCTGTAAATGATATTTGCTGTGTTCTTTTTCTAAGTGATTTCTTCTTGCAGTTTCCCAGTTCACAAAGCTCATTAACAGAGCTTCCTAGAAATACATCAATGCGTGTTTTGACCAGTGGGAGACCTATGGGCATCTGAGATTATATATACTGAAGCGTTTCCAGTACTAAATGTGTTCAGAAAGCAATTTTAAGAAAGCGTTTTCTGACAATTGGTAAATTTTGGCAAACTGGACTTGGAAGGCACTTTACTCAAACTGCCAAAATCCTGCTTATGCATTTAGTTTCTCGAAGATATTAACTTCTGTCATCTCACCAAATATTTCTGTTATTTGAACAAGTCTTTGGTTATGATATTTTTATTCAATTCCTTAGAATGAGTGAAAACATTGATTTGGTCCCCTCTTTTCAGTCCAGTAACTGAGAGTTCATATACCAAGTCTTGTGTTTTACAAATTACGCCTTTTGCTGAATGTTTTGCAGCTTTTCCTATTATCTTTTTTTCAAGGCTTACGGAATTTTGGTCTCTTGGAAAAAGAAAAGAACAAACCCCTTCCACATCCTCTCAAAAACACACATATATCTTTGTGAGACATTCATTTCCTGTGATCATATCTTCTTATGGTGCAATCAGCCAATTCCTGTCTGGTTCAGATTTGACACCAAAGTTATTATCCTGTCCATGACATACACCCTTTCCTTAGGCACTCCATGGAAGCCTGTAAGTTTAAAAAGGCCAGTACTTATTTTTGTAATTCATCTTTGTAGCTCATCCACAGTTCATGGTCCTCAGGACTGGACTTAGTTCTGGTGTGTGACTGTGTATTTACCATCACCTACACTTAAAACTCTCTTTGGATTTTTATATTATAGGTATGTCTGCTCCAGATCCTTAGATATTTTTGATATTCTTCTGTATTTTGACACTATTTGCTTGACTTCACAATTTTTTATACTGAACCTTGTGAACAGATTTCTTCTCTCACTCCTCTCACACTAAGGAAAGTTCACGTTTTGATTGTAGTAGGCTATGTCTTTGCATGCTTTGTCACACCCAGGCAAAGTGACTGAGTGGATTATGGTTTATATATGTTTCTCAGATGGTGGGTGTTCCCTAGGTTTCCAAATATCTTTTGTATCACCGATATTCTGTTTTTTTCAGTATTATTTTCCTTTTGTAATTTAGTGTTTTGCAGATTTTGTCCTTACATATTATTTATAACAATGTACTTTGGCTTTCCTCTGGAGACATATTCTGCATTTCCATTTGGCAAATCAATATTTCCCTAAAAAGGGTCAGGTTTGAATTTCTGATAAAGAGCTCGATATCTATCAGTTTTTACTGTTGCAATCTAAACTGTCTGTTGCCTGTTTTAAAGAGGTAGCTCTTGCTCTCCGTATAACAAGTTTGGATCTTTATCAAACTCTGGCATGAAGCCATTAAAATTCAATACTGCAGAGTCTAGCATAAACTATTACAAATCTACATCTTATAACTTGGATTTGCAATTGCTTTTAAATGTTGTAGCACTTGAGGTAACTGCTCATTGTTACACTACCTTCTTTAAGGGATTCAGTTATGAGATTTTTTTCTTTGCCCTGATTGCAAATCATGTATAATAATGCTGTTTTAGTCATCTTTAGTCATCAAATCTATTTAAGCTTTCCCAGTAGAACTATAATATATTGCATTTTTTAATTACAAGAGAAAAATTATTCCATTCAACGTGTGATTTGTCATTCTTCTCTTTACAATGGTTACTTCTGCTTGATACAGAAGAATAAAAGAAAAGAAAGGATAAAACGTTACTGACAATGTAGTCAAGCCCAGAAACGTATCAATAACAGGCTTATGCCTGTATCGAGTCATCCTTATTCTCTGATGTGTTTGAAGTGTATTTTATCATCCTCGGCACTGTTGACAATAAATTTTTCATAGATACTTTTACAGTTTTATGTGTGGTGCCACGTTCCTTAGTTATGAAATGATTTTTATTGTTACTTTCATCTCTCCATAGCTACAGTGTGTGCTTATTTGTTCTAGAGCTTTGCTGGTTCGTTGGTAGTGCCAACGTTGCCTTCTGACAGAAGAATTACAGCTTTGGGGACATCTACTGTTATGTTTTTAAATAACTTTACCTTTTCACTTACATTTTTGCCTTCTGTTAGACTTCCTCCTGACAATTTTTGGTATCAGCACTTAGATTTACAATAGGAAGCCTGCTCTGTTTGCACACAAACATTCTCAAGCAGTTGTAATGGGATCTGGTCCCAATTTTTATAACAACAGTCAGCTCTGATTTAATGAAATCAATATACATAATAGGAGAATATACATTTAATCAGCAAAGACATTAAAGTATTTATTTTGATAAGGTAAGAGTATTTTCTTTCAAAGCTAAAAGGTAATTTATTATGACATGGTTTAATTGTTTTACGCTCACGTTATCACCTTATTATAATATTAATGTATACAAATTCAAACAAGACTGAAACCATGAAGGTTTTGACCTTGTCACCATTATATTTCCTTCTCCTATTCTGTCTCAGATAAAATCAGCTCTGTATGTCTAACAGGCAATTTTTCAGAGATTTCTACGCAGAAATTTTGAAATTTCAAAGCCTTGCTTTGACTCGTGATGAAAGAAAACACTAAAAATGAGTATTTTGTGAGAAACACTGATTCTGAGTTTTGACAAGCTCTAGCAAACTTGAAAATCACTGATTTTTTAGCTCAGGGATCAGTTAATCCACTTCCCTCAGCAGAAGACTCAACAAAATTACAATTAACATGTGGTCTACCCACTATATTCTTTGTCAGAAATGCATCTAGAATCAAAGTCTTTAATGAACATTCAGTTTTTTCTTTTATGCCTTGTTAGCTGGTCCTACAGAGCCATTATTCAAGTCCTCTGCTCAGGTCTGGTGGTCTTTTATCCAAGCATCGCAGGAGGATTCAAGTTCTGCGACAATAAATCTGAACTGAAAAATGCTACTTTTTGAATTAAGCATCCATCTTCCTTTTTAAAAATCCGCTCTGTCCAGCTTTAAAGTTTTGTAGCGGATTTGTATGATTACATCTCTGTGGATGGATTCACTCTTCTGAAGCAGAGACAAATTAAATATGTGCTTGCCTGCTCTGGGGCAGCTGTACCCTATTTTTTAAAAAAATGTTCATCCTCTTTCTACGTTTCTTTTATGGGAAAATGTTAGAAGAGAAAAATCTTAGGAAGATCTTAATTGCTAGACTCGCCTTTTGGATTTGTATAAGTGACCACAGTACTTGTAGAAGCTTGCCTCATCTACCTCACATAGTCTGCTTTTCTGTCTTTGGGAGGTATTTCTGCCTGAAGAATGTGTTCCTAGAGTACATTGTCAGAGGTTCTTGTCCTGCAGAACTGGGTACAGCTTTCTACCCCATCCTTTTTCAGAGAAAAAAACAAAAGAGATTTGACAAAACCAGTCTTGCAGAAATTAACGAGTTTTATAATCTTGATTAAAAATGAATATTATTAAAAAATTTGAATGGTTTGTCACTTCAAATAAAAATGTCATTTCTTTTTTACAGCCTCAAATTTACTTTTAATCCAAAAGTTCTAAAATAATAATAAAATTATGCCAGGTCAAATTAAACATTTGATCTGATCCAAAACTTTTTTTGGACTTTTTGATTTTCCAAATTTTTGTGGGTCAACTCAAAGTATTTTATTTATTTTCTTGAACTGACAGCAAGCAAACAGAAGTGAACCAGATATTCACATAGCTTCAGTTGAAAAAGATTCTAAAATATAGAGAGTTTGGTCATAAGAGCGCATTACTTCCAGTTCCAGATACATTCCTTCTTGGCTATCTTCCCCAAAAGACTTGATTTTGCCTTCCCAGCTTAAGTTTTACTTCCCTTGTGTTTATTATTTGATAAAGTGCCAGCAAATGTACTTGTAGGAGATCAGCAATACACCAAAGATTATTTTTTTTGCTTTGTTAGTTGGATTCTTAAGCTGCTTGTGGCTTTTTTGATGTTGATGTTCAAGTAGATTTTATTCTACTATCTGTCTGGGCTATATCACTGCTACAACTTCAGTGCCAGAAGTCTTGTGCACAGGCAAAGTTAAAGCATAATTATAATTGTAGGTATGAGTTTTATCTGATGCTTTCCCCTGGTTAAGCTTATTATTTCTAGACAAAAATCTAACCAAATTAATTACTGATGTAACAATCCAACATCACTGTATGTAACATGCACTTAACTTATCTGCAGAACTTTCATTTTAAGCATAAAATTCAAATATTAAATGCATTTCCCTTGGTAGACCCCCTGATAAATAGAAGATACAGAGGAATACAGCAGTTCTTGTGCGGATGCCAGAACTGAAGCCCTGGCTGAGTACAGCACAAGGCAGTGGGGCAGGTTTGTGCTGGCTCTGGGAGCAGAGCTCGGGCGTTTCTGCAGTCCAGATGAGTCCATTAACCTCTGCTGACACGCAGAGGCCCTCAGCTAATACTGCTTTCCTAAACAGTGATTTACTCCAAGCTATCACACACTGTTGTATGTTTCTGAGAGAGTATTTAGGATGCAGTGATGAGGAGATATGTTTTCTGCTCCCTTGTAAGGTGAGGCTGATGGAGAAAAATGGAATTGACTAATTGCAGAACAATAACCTTCTCTTCTCCTCTGGCCTTTCTGAGAAGGAGGGACAGGTTTGCTCACCTCATCTACACTTCCCTCTTTAACCTCCCTCTGTAATTGTGAATAGCTGCAATATGTCAAAAGCCACAGGTGCCAGTGCAGGCAGCAGCTCAGGTATTAAGTTGAAAGAACATTACATTAGCTTTTTAGCCAATTAACATGGTTGTAGGGGGGGGCATCTGGAATAAATCTGTGAAGCAAACAGTTCACAGAAACCCAGCAGGCAGCTCTATGGATTGTTGTATTTGTACAGTACTTCATTAGAAAATAAACATATATCTTCTATCTCAAGCATGAAGCAAAAAATACTAAACCAGATCTCTGATAGTTAATACAACTGTCTCTACTAAATAACACATTTGTAAGAGTTGTGTGAATCACTGCAAGGAAAAGGTTTTAAAAAGTCTAGTGACCGCAGTTATGTCTTGGCACAGCCAAAACAACTGCCCCTGAGTTAATGTAGAAATCTACTTTTTTCTTGGTTTGCGGTTGCAAAAGCCTGCTTTGATAACAATGCTAATATCAGCTAATTATTCAGTGTGCAGAAAAGGACCAAATCATGCATCAGCAAACTGGAATAAACCAGTCAGCTTTAGTCTGCTTCTGGAACTTCATACTTTGCTGTGTTTATATTTTTCTCCATTAGAGACCCACAGCAGGAGTCATAGAATTCGTCATCACTAGATTTATTCCTGCCAAGGGTTTGCTGAACACACGAGGCTATAGAAATGTTGGATCAGGCTAGTATTGATGCTTCAAGGATTAACCATCCACCCTCTTCCTCCTTAAGAATCCTCCTTTGTTCAGAGGGTGCCACGGAATGGCACAGTCTTTACAGTCAAAGCTGTTAAGATGGACAAAGTTCATCTTTGAAGTCACAGCAGCAGAAAGCACCACAGTTTCCCTCTGCAAATCCCGAGCAGCTCCACTCTGCTGGTGGACACTTCTACAAGGAAGGGTGTATTGACCAGTGGAGCTCACCACACCTCTGCCTGGTGCTGGGAGCAAACCCAGGACTTTGCAGAGCTCCTCCAAATTCAGACTTGTGGGAGAGCCATGGTAAAGCACAGGGAATGTGTTTATCAGCCAGCTGAGGAATCACCAGCGGTAAGTGCACCAACACAATCAACAAATATGTGGCTCATGGGAAATGCATATTTTATGTCAGAACAAATGGCATTTC
>NW_010339987.1:0-24396 GCF_000700745.2 Antrostomus carolinensis | reverse complement strand
GGAAAGAGATTACTTGTCACAAAAGCACCTGCTATTAGAAATAGAATATTTTCAGACTAATCAAATTTTCCTGTTTTCTAAACCAGAAAATCTTGGCAATTAGTGTAGTAACTGCAATAATATAACTAGTTGCAGAGCATACAAATAAGCTTCTGTTTGCAAAGTGTTGTTCAGATATGTAAATAATGGGACTAGGTATGAGTGTAGGATTAAATCTGAGCATTTTAGCTGGTTTAACGCCACCTGACCTTTTCTCCAGGAAAAGAAGTGCTGACATGGCTAGGAAGCAAAACACCACATTTAGCACGGCTCTCCCTAATTAGCCTTCAGGTGGAGCAGAATACCACACATCTGCACCTAGGCAGCTGTGGACCTTTAGTTCAGGTAACTTGATGCAGTGGCACATTGTGTTGTAGAGACATAGCATACATCATAATTATGCTTACCGGCCTGCTCATGCCATAATTAATTAGGGATCTGTTCTGAAGACCAGGGCTTTCAGATATATACAGTGATGACAATTAAAATGTTGGCATTTGTCAACAGTTACTTCACCCCAGGCACTACCTAACAAGCCACAGTCTCCTGTATACATAGAACTGAAATAACCATGGTAACTCTAAGTATATAGTGACATTTTAATGATCACTACCACCTATCCTCAGGCCATCACTTGCAGAACTAAATGGCCCATCAAGAAGCAGATGAATGTAGTGGCGGCCATACAATGCATGAAAAATGTTAAGCACTTTTAGGGATTAAAGTCATTTATATCTACCTCAAAAGGGAAAAAGGAGAGATAAACATAATACAAAAGCATGTATTATGAAGAAATAATGAAACTACCACATCCTAGTGCAGCAACTGCCATTAAAATGTCAGTATCTACCAATAGCTAGCACAAATTGGTATCTAAGATACCAAAATTATTTCCTATTTTAAGTATAAGTGCCTCTTGCTACATGCTGACTTTATAAATGGCAGCAGCAGTATCAAAGTTCTTTCATGCTCAGTCACTGCCAAACTGCAGTAGAAAAACTATCAGTTATAAACCACAGCAATTCTCAAGCAAAGAAGAGGATGCAATACAGTACTTTGTTAACGCTTTCATACAAGCTTTCCTGTTTTTAAGGAAAAAGATGATGGAATCTTCTATTTATTATTTTTTCATAATTCAGATTAAAAGTCTGGTTTCTTAAAGTATTCAGGTATTATACTATTTTCTGCATGGTGAGGGAGAGGTTTTGAGTGTATATAAAACTACCTGTAAAACTGTCTTGTATTTAGAAGTTTCACTTACCAAAATGAAGAGACAACCAGAGGCAAGTTTTGTGTGTTCAGGAATAGTAGAAAACACGGACAAAATCAAGCAACCAAACACAAGGAGAAAACTGAAAAAGAAAGAACATTAATAATGGTTAATATTTTTCAGAACCCTGACCCACTATCTATATTGACCCTACTTCACCAACATTAATAGAAGACTATCAATAAACAGTCTTCATTAATAGAAGGGAATTCAACCACTGCTTCACTTAGTTAATTAAAGACATCAGAATAGCCTGTTACTAAATCCGCATGCTTCTGAGCAGCACTGGTAGGATTAATGTAAACAAACACAAGAAACAAGAATTTCTTGGTGAAATGTCCCATTGTACACAGACACTACTTCTGGTATCCAAATCCTGTGCCTTTATTGAGTCCAGACACTCTTAGTGGCTTTAAAAAAGATCACCTATGGGTCCTCTCCCTGGTCTGAAAAATCATTTTGCCCACAACTGACCACAAATATCTGCTGTATAAGCTTATTGAAGAGCTAAGATACATATTGCACCTAACTGCTCAGCTGAAACAACTTCTGAGCAATAGACTTCATGTACAAAATACCGGAAGCTTAGAAGTAGTTGAGTCATGGCATCACTGCCCTAAATGAACAGGCTCCATTCTGGGAACAAACTTAATATCATACAATCCATTGAAGAAGTTAAAACAAATGAGTGAATGAGAGAAGTCTTACACAGATTGTACAATTACAATCGGGAAAACATGGCCACAATTTTGAGCTTGCACGAGCTTGCGCGTTTCATAGTACTGATGAATACATGCAGACAAAGCAAAGCAATGACATGCTCTTTGCAACGAAGATGCAGACACCCGGTAGTACTATAGAAATTCTTGCATATCTCGTGTGATCCTTACAGCATACAGCACGGGGTGTTTGCAGACATGAGCCTGCAGAGCTGAGGTCTATACTATGGATGATAAGCAATGTCCTTTCCTATTGTACTGCTTCAACAATAGTAATACCACTGTGCTGGTGAAATCACCTATGAATCAGATGAGAAGCTCATTTCACCCACAATACCATGAACTGACTAATCAGCAGCCAGGCAGCACACTGAACAAATGCAAGGAGGTGCATGTTCTATATTTTAAACGCTTGCGCTGGATTTTGCAAGTACTAATAATTGATTCTATCAATGTTTTCCTAATTTCCTTCTTAAAACACTTGCTAGTCATGCTGGGCAGCAAGCCAGCCAACAAAGGGCAGACCTTTAGCTTTTGTCTGAATTCCTTAGGCTCTTGTTAGCAGATGCTCTAACCCAACATGAATAGGTATTGTAATTAACACAGATATATATCCGCAAGAAAGTACAAATTGCTCCTTCCTGATACCAAAGGGACTCAGATTTCTTGCAGGGACAAAGAGGAAAAGCATAGAAATTACTGATCTATGTAGAGGGTTCATATGTTCTTCAATATGATGTTTCCATTAACCAACACAATAATTCTGAAGACATGGAAAGCAGCTTTTAAGAAAAGTAGTGGAAGGGGGTGGATGCGGGTCTTTCTGGTGGCCAAGTTGAACATTCCTCAGCAGTGTGCTCTTGTGGTGGTGAAACCCAACAACACACTGAGCTGTACTAACAAGAACGTATCCAACCAAATGTTGAGGGAAGGGACTAGTTCCCACTCTTTGGCATCTGAAAGACCACATGTGGAGTGTTGTGCCCAGTGCAGGACTTCCCAGCATGAGAGACAGATGGACAGACTGAAGTGAGCCGAATGGAGGGCCACCAGGGTTGTCAGGCGCTGCAGCTCATGACATATAGGAGGGACTGAGCAGAGCTGGGTTTATCCAGCCTGGACAAAGGGAGGCTGAAACCTCTTACTGCTGTCCTCAGCTATCTAATTCTGGTTATAAAGAAGGCAGAGAGCACAAAATTCACAGGAAAAAAAATTATGATTAGCTATAAGGGAAAAACAAAGTCACTGTGAAGGTGGTTCAGCACCAGAACAAGTTGCCCAGCGAGGCTGTGAAATCTGTGTCCATGGAGATTTTCAGAACTTGGCTGGAAAAGGACCTGGTCTGACTTTGAAGTGAGCTCTGCTTCGAGCAGGAGGTTGGACTAGATGACCTGAAGAGGCCTTTTCCAACTTAAATTCTTCTATGACTGGATACAAACTTTAATATATTATTGCTTCTCCCCCTCTTGAATTCAGGAGATAAAGTTGCTCTTTCTCGTATAATAGATAGACTTTCCATAGTGCTGTAATATAGTAGTACTGTAATATATCCAGTATGTTAGACAAAAATGTAAGTCCATTTCTTCAGAATTTCTATTAGAAAATCTGATGTGTAATGCGATAAGACACTGGAGGCACATTTTGTAGCGTAACACTTAACTGCTGGGGTGAAGCTCTACTCTGAAAATCAAATCTGGTTGGAGCTTGCATATAAGCTCTACCAAGAACCCAAGAACTGTAAATAAAACAGTATTCAGGAGGGTAAAAGGTGTCTCTGGCATACACCATTGGCAGGTCTATCTTCTAGACTGAAGAAATAAAAGGATCAGCATATCTATGCTTCAAGATTTCATAAAAAACTCATTCAAGTGACAAAAATCCATCTTGTGAGCAATTTTGCTCCCCTTTCCCCCACTTTTTTTAAACAGGAAAATCTCCCAGAACATTACCAGTAGTTTCAGCTGCTACAGTCTTCAGACACAATCCTCCTATAATTACATCTTACTGGTACAGACATAAATGTGGTTTCTCCTTGTTAAGACTTGCATGGAGGGCAAAATAAAATTAAGAAGTGACTAAGAATTTACGGTAAAAGGATGTAATATCCTTTTGCTGAATTTCTTTAGTCCTTAATCAGTTAAAATGATATTTTCTTGCTTCCTTTGTGCTTAGGTATTAAAAATTGCTCTTGTTTAGTTGTATTCCAGTAATACAGACTAAATTGGAGGCCCAGTTGTACTGGGTCTTGTCCAAACACACAATACAAGTTTTCACTTGGAAGAGATCTCTTATAGCACAATTATAGAAAACAGACCCAGCAGGAAAAAAAAGAAATCTCGTTGTTCCCATATCACAGTTGGAGACCACGGCACAGAAAAGGTAGGGGACTAGCCTAAGGCTACACGGAAAGGCTTTATATGTGGAATAAACCTGAGCATTTTAAGTCCCAGCCCAATCCTGCAGTCACAAAACCATTCTCCACTCACCCACCACTTGCTTTGCCATAGTACCTCAGGACTGTGATTTAGAAGATCACTGCAGGCAAGGTGTTAATTCCCAATAGATGGGAAAAGTGAGTCAGGAGAGGGAACCAGTGCAGTTAAGCAGTGTATTAATCAAAATAAAGGTAAATATTCAGAAAAGCCAGGTGCAGTTTAGATTAGCACCTGGTAGACATAGTTCTGAAGATTATCCATGAAAAGCAGAAACAATCCTTGCAGCCATACATAAGAATAATCTTGGAAAGACATTTTTCCAAACCTCTATAACATTTTGTTCTCAGTTTTTCCAGAAACTCTACAAGGGATGGAGCACTGCTATTTATTATTATTATTAAAGAACAAAAGAAAAATGTTTGCATTTATCCACCCACACATTAAAATCTCGCCCCTCTATCCCTCATTCCTCCCTCCAACACTGAACGCTTTTTTTACTGCCATTCAGCATATCATATCTAAAATTAGACTGTAAGCACTTTGGTGGAGGGGAGATATGCAATCCTATTAGCCTTGCAAAACTAAAAGCATACTTTTAGGTGCTGTAAAGCACAACACTAGCAACAAAAGTAAAAGGATTAAGTGTTCTGGAATATTTTCTGTAGTTTATTTACCACTGACATGCTTTCCTTCAAAGTAAACAAATAGTCAAGATTCACTTTTTACCTTTTTTAATTTAATCTGTTTACTGAGGCCATGCAATGAAAGCACCTCTCTTTTCTCAGCAAGAATTGAAGGCATGGGGGCTACAGCAACGCCTTTCACCTGACTGGACATTAAACAAGGATCCGTCTAGCAAAAATAAATCCCTAAGGTTCAAATGCCATGGTGGTCAAAGTGTATCAGAAGTTGTTCTTTCCTATCATGAACTATTTCTCCAGTGACAGATGAAGCATAGAGGATTGCATTAAGCCCTGGATAGTCATTTTATAACCCTCCATAGAGGAAAAAGTGTTTTTGAATGCCAGCATTTGAGCCATGTGCTATGATACATGCTGTATAAGAGGATGCTGCTGTAGGTAGAGAGTAGTACAAAGTAAAACACGTTATTTGGCCTCTAGTGGTTCAATCTGGATCATATATTAGTTGAGGATGAAAAAAACAGATGGTCTTTCCTCATGCATTCAGTATCAGACAGTAAAACGTATGCCTTTAGGCAGTAACTTCCCATAAAATTATTCAAGCACTGCCATAGTCTTGTATTTTATCAAAAGCAGCAACTTCCATTTTGTTTCAGCAGTAATCAGTTTTGATGCGGATCCTTTAATCTTATTCCTCTGCTTCTAAAAGCACACACTAATTGGAGAAAAGCCAATTTATGAAAGATAATATAACTCAGAAGCTTTGATATTTATTCAATCTGCCTCTCATAAACTTTTCTTACTGGTTAATTAGGAACTACCAATTCTCCATTTATTTAATTTTCAACAGAATTTTACCATAGTTCGTGATTTAAGGGCTGTTCATATGGAAAAGGATATTCAGCTTAAAGCAAGTGTTAAAACTTTACTCAGGGAATACTGTAAGCATAAAAAATACACTCAGGAAAGATCTTTAAAAGCTATTTTGTTGCATTATTTACTGCTAGAATTAAAATAACCAAAAGTGAAACATCTGCAAACAGTTTTATGACCTCTTCTGTAAATAATAAAAATCTATCACAGTTAAAGTGACATAATTAAGCAATTAGACCACCAGAGTTATGTTCCAGTATTATTTAAGGTCTGATTTAATCCCCATAAATGCAAGGACATTCAGGATTATTACCAAAACTGTTTGCAAACCATTGGCAGTGCCACAATCCTGGATTTTGTATGGAAGGCAGAAAATGTTTGAAAGCTTTTGCTAACCTTAACTATAACAAAAAAGTAGCTCTTACTTTTCCCACTGGTACAAAGTCAGAACTAATGCAGTTGCTTGAAAACTTACAGAAAGTTGTTTGCATTCATGAAGTCTGAGTCTACAAAGAAGCTATTAGAGCCCCTTCATAAGTGATTCCTTCCCAACAGCCAGGAGCAGTGTCCGTGTTTTCTTAACAGTGATCAGGATCTTGTTGAGTTGAGTACCCAAGTACCACCTTTAAATGATTATTAATTCTTGAATGCATAAAATCTGTGTGAGGCATTAGATAAATAAATGTGCTGAAAATTATACTGGATGTATAGCAACAATAGATCCATTACAGGTTTGGATAAGTGGATAAAATACTCAGTAAAAACCCTATAAATAAAGGAAGGAAAGAGACAGTCATTCATGGCACTGCTATACTTACATTAGGGCTATTAGTTTTGGTGAACATTTCTCACAAAAAGCACGAAGACAGATATTTGATAAGCGGGTTGCCCTACACAAAGTGTCTGCCTCAGCTAGATGCTGTCAGCAATCTCACCACTCATGGTGTGTGAGAAAGGGAGACTTCATGGCTTCAGTGTGCTATGGAGCTGTTGGGGACAGAGAAAAACAGCATCTCCTGGACTAGGAGTTACTGTTGTGTATACACACAATTTGCAAGGCACTAAGTTCCCATGGATGAGAAAGTCTGTGTATTGTTGGACTGAGAGCTGGTGTACCACATTGCATCCCAGAGCAGATGTGCTCGAGACAGGAAGACAGCAGAAACCTGACAGTTTCCGTCAGCCTCGGTGCGCTTCCTTGTGTCTCCGAGCAGACAGTTCTTGGAGGTGGGTGGAAATATCCTCTCCGATAGGATACAGAAAGACAAACACTGGAGCATTTTCCTAGCTTCAGGAAGAATTGAAAGTGAAAACAGCTAGTGCAGGCATGAGGAGGACATTTACGCAGGTCCTGTAGTATCTCCCTTAAAAAGTAATCTTTTCAACATTTCCATAAAACAGATAACGCACTGCTGACACGGTGGAAAAGAATACAGTTTAACAGTTTTGATAGTGCAAGCCATGTGGATTAAATTTTCCATCATTTATAGTTTCAATGTGACTTGTTTATGCAAGAAAATGAGATATGACAAAGGTTACTACAATTTGTTAAAAATGTTTGACAAAAGCCGCATGGAGTATAAGCGCTCTCCCATAGAAAAAGCTCATAAATTTCTCCTGTAGGCTTTCTTTAAAATGACTTGCACTTCAACCTTTTCTTCAAGTGGAAGAGTGTAACACACTAAGGGTTTGATACTGTGCTGCCTCCTACCCTGAAACAACACAACAGCCCTGCCTGTGGAGAGATGGAGTATAAAGACCTCATTGTCTTAAAGTATGAAAATAGATTGGATAGGAGAATTAAAAAAAAAAAAAATTGAGATAAAAAAATAAATTTGCACCAATATAATCTTTTAATATATTCTTTCTTTGGATTAATTGTTACCTTTTCCAGAAATATACATTTGAATATATTTGAACTGAATTTCATGTCTGAAATTTTTTAAGAAGTGAACTTGCTTTTGCAGCAACTGATTTAGAAAGGTGAGGTTTGTCCGGCTCTGATGAATAAATTTTATTTAAACAATATTTTATTTTTCATTCCTCTACAGGATGTTTATTCATTCTAAAAATCAGACCATTGCATCAAGTATGAAAGAATTAATTTGCAGCGTCAAAAAAGTGTTGTCAATCTAAATTGGCCTTCTCTGTCATATTTTTAAGGAGTCATATTTTTAGCAGTGTCTGCTAAGTGATTGCATTCAGCTTATGTTGACAAAGCAATGAAAAGGTTATAACAGAAGGTGTAATGAAAACCAAGCAATTGAAATAGCTCAGATACCAGTGAGAAACCAATCAAAGTGTTATTAAATGCACATTTGATAACCCATTCCATCCTAGACAAATAAAACATCAAGGTAAATTTCTCCAGTGATCTATAAAGCAGGCGTCGCTCTTCCTTGAGCAAGAATATCAGCTTAAAAGCAATCAAAAAAAAAAAACCCAAAACAAGAAATGCTTATTCTGATGGGTTTAATGCTCAGAGATACTTGTGACCTAGATATTTTCGAAAAGTTTTTCATTGGCTTCAACAGGAAACACTTTTTACACAAAAATAAGAATAAAGCATGTGTTCTCCCAGATTTTTACTGTTTTAAAGATTGGGAAGCATGATATTGATTTGCATCCCAAGATCCTGTTTGCACTTACAGGTGTCTCAAATTTGTAGAAAATGACAAAATGTTTCTTTTATCACACCCAAAGAGAAGGTCTTTTTGTAGATCAAAATTTTCAAATGTGAATGCTTTATTTAGTAAACAAAATCTTTATTTAGACAATTCTGTATGGTTTTTTTGTTTGTTTGGGTGTTGGGGTGGGGTTTTTTTTGTTTATTTGTTTATTTTCTTTTTTTTCCCCCATCAAATAGTCCTAATTCCCAATGCCAAGTCTGGTAGCTCACCTAGCAAACTTTGCTTCACCACAGATATTTCCCAAGAAAATGGATTTCAAATATGAATAGAAGCTATGCTGTATATATCATTGTGCATTGGTTGAAGCATTTAGATAGTTTTTTAGAACATATTAAAAATTAATATAAAAACTTCATTATAGTGCAATGGAAAAAAATAAAAGAATTATGGTATGAAACTGGAGAAATTAAAATGACTGCATAATCTCTTTGGTAAAACCAGTTTTCCATTGCAGTCTATTTATTCTAACCTTGTCCATAATCTAGGGCAAAGGGAAATGCTCAAATAACCTTTTTCTGTAAAATTGTTTGCTAACACACTATACTCTGATCTCTTGCTAGCCAGAAAAATAATCCTTAATATAGGAAATGTATAGATGTGCAAGAAAGAAATGTGTTCTGCTATCACCAGCATAATCCACTTCAAAATCAGCTTTTCAGGTCTTCAGATTTTAAGGTAGAAATACTGCCACTATCACATGTTTGTTTTTTTGAAGTGAAAGAGAAAAATCAAAACAGAAGAACTGTAGGACTGTTGTGTATTTTTTATGCCACAAGTAAGTGTCTCCTCTTTGCTCAGTGCTGGGAGTGCAGCTCTGGCTCGGCTGAAGCTGAGGCATGATTGATTGTAATGGGGCCAGACATCACTCACCTTCATTATCTCATCGTCCATCAGTGGCCAACAGTGCCATGGTTTTGTTGGCTAAAACTAAGTAGAAACCATACTGGGTTGGGAAAAAAAGCCTGTCTAACACAACCTCTGGAGTTAATCCCACCCAGTGTGACTCAGATAGACCCCTAATAAATCACACCATGCTAGGGAACCAGGCTGTTACTCCTGATGGCTTCTGATGGTCTACACCATGAAATGGTGAGGACTGCTTCTAGCATCCTTTCGGCCCCAGTGAAATAACACTTTCCTAAACAATTCCTGAGTATGGTCTGGGAGTTAGCATGTATCTGGATGAAATTTTGCTCTGGACTTGCAAGTATATATTTTACTATGGACAGGTACTTCTGGATGTCAAGTTATTGTGTTGAAAAAACATTATGATACTTAAGCCTTTACCCAAGCACTATCAAATGAGCATATTTAAAATATGAGCTATAATTTATGATCAGTGAAGATATTTCAGCACTGTTTTATGTCTCAATTGAAGGTCAGGACAGAGGCAAAGTCTATTGAAAAATTAATCATTCAAATTCAGGTGCCTGCTTGGCACGTTTTAATAAAAAAAATTGAGATTAAATTACTTGCAAGATTTGGAAGCACCCAAGGATCAGATGTGCATTTTCACCTAAAATATTCCATCCTATTGAAGAGCTCTGGAACATAAATCAATTTCCTTATTTATCTTATTTTTCAGTAATGTAGAGAATGAAAGATTTTTAGGGGGAAGGACGACTCAAATACAGCCATGAAAATATACTGCCGCAGTACATGAATAAAATGAACTTCTCTTCATCATATCCCTCAAGAAGGCCTCTTAGTAACCCTCAGCTACCTCTATAATTTTTTATTATTCCAGACACGTGAACAAAGTTGTACCCACAAATCCTCCAAAAACAGGTTTCCAGACTAACACAATTATTATGGCAGCAATGTTCCCTTTTATTATATAGATGAAGGATCTATGGGATACTTGGCTTTGCATGGGGATCCAGTTTATTTGCTGTCAGTAAATACTGTTAAGTCTCACAAGCTACCAGAATACTGGATAATAAACCATGTTTTTTTTTTTTTTAATTTAATTGAAAAAGGTATTTTAAGAGGAAACTCTAATTTACTTCGTGTAATTGATGTGTATTGTACCACACTACTATATCAGCCTGTGATGGCTGTGGGAGGAATGGTGCAAAATGATTAAAAATGACAAATACCAGTTAATCTGCTCACTTTACGATGCCTTCATTCAGCAGGCTGATTAAGACAGGAACAATTTATCACATTTTAATATACTGAAATACAGAATAATATTTTTAAACACTGCATTTAGGAGAATGAGGATGAAAGAACAAGTCTGTCCTGAACAAAACCATATATGCATGAGAGAATTTCAAAAAATGGTAAGCATAATAACAGTATTTAAAAGTCCAGGCTACCTTATAGCCCCAACACCTCTCATAGCTGCCACAGAAATCTAGGCAGCCACAAATTCCAGGGTTCATAAAATTTGGCAGAATAATGTCATAATGGCATCAAGAATAAACATTTTAAAAAAATTTCTTCATTGTACCAAGATCTAGATCTTCTTTCTCTAATTTAATTTACACCTTTAACTAATAGCTGGATCTTTACTGAAACCTTACAGTTCACTTCAGTGGAAGTATGACTTGTGTTGGGAATTATAAGCTGACTCATAAACAACAGCAGTGCAAAGAAAACCCTGTTAATTTCCTATAGTTTTCCCCCCAGTAATAAACAAGGATATAAATGGAACACAGAATATTTTTCCAACATAATGCATTGTTAGTATTAAACTTACTTCTAAAAATCAATCACTGCACTTTAGCTCGAGGGTGTTCGGTTTTATACCACACCATTAGTCTTGTCTTCCTTAATCTAAATAAGTTCTGTGCTTTCTGGAATCTGAAGTGCCCTTTCTTGTTGTTAGGCAGCACTACTAACAGACCAGGACCTGATGGCAGAAGCATGTCAGATTGCAAAAGAAGAATCATCCCATCTTGAAGAGTTCAAACGGCAATGAGAATTTCCTGGGTTTAATGTATTTACAGCAACACTTATCTCCTTTCTCCACTGGGTTCTATGCTCATCCATATGATATTGATGTGAAAGCCGCACAAAATCTCAAATCTGGGGGGGTGTGTGAGGTGTTCATCTATTTCCTTGTATGCTTTAAGTTTCTTGATGTTTAAAAACGAAGAGTAGATATGCAGTTTGTCAAGCACTAGGCCTTGCTGAGGTGGGTGCAAGAAATAGCTTGTGGTTTCACATCACACATTGCTTTGAGAACAGAACAGCTCTTGCAGTGACCTAAACCAAGATGTAATACGTACTTTTCAAAATGAGGTTTTACTCTGTCTGAGTCTCCCCAGTCAAAGCCCAATGATGTGAGTCATTTTCCTCTATTTTTCAGGGTCTTTTATCTCATAATCACTGCAATTGGAAAGAGGGCTACACAATTTCTTCTGTGCATCAAACAAGATATTCTGAAATCCCTACAACGTACCGCTGCTAAGCCCACCAGCAGCGACTGCACACAGTAGCGTGGAAGGGCAGCACCTCCTGTGCCCACAGCAGGACCCGCCTCTCCTGGGATGTTTGTGAGGAAGTCGGCTGCTGCTCACACGTCTGGCTTGTGTGTGCCAATGGTATGCTTACACATTGCTTTGGCAACAATAATATTTCTGTTTTGATAATGAGCTATTTTATTAAACGCTGAGTTGCAAACGTTCTGGAACAGCTATTATGCTATGCAGAATGTTAAATACACAAAGTGATCACTTATTTTCCATATGGGGAAAAACTTGCCCTTTGAGCTTCTTAAACACATTAAAGCTGCTGCTTGTCTGTTTGAAACAACACATGAAGGTGCTTTTACTTTCCAACATTTTATCTTACAGTGGCTTGCATTCTTTGCCAAAATCATCAGGCTCAAAAATTAGTGTGAAACAAGTTTGCATTTTTAAGACATATTACAGGCACAGCGATAACTTTATATGAATTTTACTTTAGCAGATCACTTCCCTTTCACAGATGCTGATTCTGTAAGTACTTACCCAAATGTTCCAGGTCAGGTTGGATGGGGCTTTGAGCAACATGATCTAGTGGAAGATGTCCCTGCCCACAGCAAAGGGGTTGGATTACATGGTCTTTAGACGTCCCTTCCAACCCAAACCATTCTGATTCTATGATCTATGTGCATAGTTTAATCAGAGATTAAACACTGACTGTATACATCAAGGTTGGAGAAGAAGCCATGGAGATCCCTTAGTTAACCACACAGTTAAAGTCAATTTTCTCGAGCACCAACATACAAAGTACTAGCCTTCAGCAGATGCATGGAACATGCTAGTGAACAGGATTGTAATTTCCCACAACTAGGAGACAGGCAGACATGCGTCTCTGCTGGAAGAAGAGAAACACCTCTCACACTAAAGGGAAGTGCAGTCAGTTGGTGTATCTCAGCTAAGAATGGTTCCTAGCTGTGTGAGTGCCAAGGGAAAATCTCTCTGCTGTACCTCTACAACTCCAACCACCAGTATCTTACAGTCTTCAGTGTCCTCAGTCCAGACAACTTAATCAAGAGACACAGTACTGTTGTTTCCCTATATTAACTATGTGGAGCAGAGATACATGATATTTTGGGGTCCTACAGTTCATAGAGATTCATATTAAAAATCAGCACAGGATAGGCACTGTAGAGCATTTGAAAATTCTCAGTCTCCAAGACTCTCAAATGCTTAACTCTGACTTTTAGACGATTTTAACTATCTTCAAAATGTTAACTCAAGTGTACATGAGAAGCTTGTGAGAGTTGAGAACTGGTCCTTCCTAGACTAGAGGTAGCTTAAGCTATGTATGGGATTCAAACAGAGCACTCACACAGCCAGGAATCATCCTTAGCTGAGATACAGCAGCTAACTGAACCTCTTTGTAGTGAGAGTGGTGTTTTTCTCCTTCCAGCAGAGATGCCTGTCTGCCTGTCTCCTAATTGCTTAGGAAGCTTGACAAGTGAAAGAGTGGGGTCAGGTTGAGCCAAAAATGTTGTATATATTTGTCTGTAAAAAAAAAAAGTTTTGCTAGCCGAACCTTTTTCATCTATTTTGTGATCTGCTATGAACATTTATTTATGTAGATTTAAAGAATAAATGCTGAGCCGGACTAGGCATCTTGATTTAACTGAGAAATCATGTAAGGGTATCCATCCAGACATATGAGAGCACAGAGATGAAAAAATAACCCAATCAACCAATATATCAAAGCAACAGAAACACTTTTTAACTTAACAAGATCATTTAGTCAAACCTTCCTATAAAACTGTATGAAATAAATAGTTGTGCAGTACGCCCAGAGCATCACCAAGCTCCGAGAATCACAGGCAAATAAATAACCAAGGACTTGTCTGTTAAAATCATCATACTAATCTATAACAAAACTAAAATTACATTGGATTGTGTTACAAAGGGAATTCATAAAAATCACAGTCTCATGTTGTCTGGAAGGGACCCCTGCTGAAAGCAAATTCAATTACATCAGCTTGCTCAGGGCTGTGTCCAGTCGAGTGGCGAATATCTGCAAGGAAGGATGCTCCACAGCACCTCTGGGCAGCCTGGTGCAGTGCCTGACTGCCTGCATGGTTACAATTTTTTCTTACTATCAAGTTGCAATTCCTATATAAGAAACACTAAGCATCCCATTACTCTTCAAAGTATAATGATCTAATTTTTTTTACTGCATCACTCAATCTACTAGACAACTGGGCTTGATGGGCTGGGATGACAGGATGGTCTGCATCCTTGTCCTCCTGGTGCTAATCTCTTATAGCTATCGCCTCCTTACCCCAATAACCTCACTGAGTTTCTACCTTTTGGCTGAAGATCTGTAACCTAACTTTGAAGCACTGAGGCCAGATATCAAGGCCTCTCAACCTAAAATAGTCTCATAGTTCTCTGTAGTATCCTCATTATCCAGATTGCTACTCCTGTACTCTCTTTCCTTTTATTTTTCCTGTTATTTTTCCTGCAACCCAGGTAAGAACAAAGCAAAAATACTGGTTTTACTATTATGATAGACATGGTTTTCTTTGTATATAGCTCGACTTAATTGTTCATATTCCTTTCAGTTTGTCAGAGGCTTTTATTTTATATTACTGAAAATGCAAAAATTTGCATTAAACCTGGGCCACTGAGGTAAAAAAAACCAACATGCATGTTAATAGCACCTTGATTATATAAATTATTAACTCTTGACCAGCACTGAAGATTTTCCAGCTATTAGCTGCTATTTTCAGATACAGAAACCCTGAGTAGCTGTTTTGAGGGGAAACATACTCAGGAGTCCTAGTCTGCCTATGGAGAACTTCTTGGGGCTCACGCCAGTAACTAAATGCCAAGGCACAGGTTAAGATGTCCAATAGTACAGCACTTTCATCTGGAAATGCATTTATCACATCTTTAGTAGGCTATATAACGTCCTTCCACAATATGCTTCTTCTATCTGTGGCCACAGCCCAGCAGGTCACATGCTGCACCCGCCTACCTTATTAGCTGTTTTGGCTTTAGATGAAGAATGGGGATTTTTAATGAGATACCTACAGGATCTGTTTGAAGGTCAAAAAGGCCACTTCAGACAGTGTGATGTGAAGCACACGCATCCAGCGGTGGCCTTGACACTTTTGCAAGTATGTCGGTAAAGAGAGAGAGAATGACTTTAAAAAGTGAACATTCCCATATTTCTTAGAGCTTATGACTGGAAGTGACCATGAAGTAACTTAGCTGAGCTTCTGAACAGTACTGGCAACCACTGCACTTCAGGAGACTGAACTTTTCCATGCCTTTGGGACCTGGGAAGAGAACAGCCTGTCCACGGGGCCCTGCAGCTACCAGCACCATATAGGAAGGACCACATGATTTCAATGGGCAGACCATGGCCTAGCTGCAAAGAAAAGCCAAAATACCTTTTGAATTCCTGACAATTTGATCTGCAGAAAGACTTTTTCCTGACTCCAGACTGACCCATTTGATCTCCAGTAAGTAACAAGAAGTAAAATGCAGGCATCTAAGAAAATGTTCTCAGTACTATTTTAGACATATGCCTTGCATCCATCTAGTGGCCTGTCCCTAGCTATTGTCACTCCTCTTGGCTTCAGAGGAAAGGGGAGAGAGGAATTGAAAGTATTTGGTCGATTTTGCTTCGTGGACAAAAAGAAAAAACTCCAAAGCCTCCCACTCGCTCACTGTCAACTGAAGCACTTATGCCTGAGTTTCATTTCTAATCATCTTGCTGAGGACATGACAGTATTATCAAAGCTTCTTCTGAAAAATTAAATTTTGCAATAGTAGGAAAAAATAAAATGAGAATATCTTTCGACAGAAAACATTTAAAAAGACTGAAGGCAAAATGACAATTTTGATTTGTTCCTCTATTTTCACTTTTGCTCTCTTATTACAACCTGTTGCCTATTGCGTCAGCAAGCCTTGGGCTGGTTGCACGTGCATAAGCTAACAGCTAAATGAAGCACCTCAAAGTTTTTTAAAGCATCTAACTTTCTTTCAGAATTTTAAAAAAATGTAAACCTAGTAATGAAAGTCCATGCAAGTCTGCTTTGTCATGGAACATACTTTGCAACAAAGTGCTTTGCCATTCACTGTCTGGATGATCACAGAGGACCAGACCAAAGCCTGTCCAGCCCTTGCAGCAGTGGTCTTCCCCTGTGCAGGTGGCAAGCCGGTCCTCACCAGCAGGCTGGAGCTCAGGGGCTTTCCAAACCTCAGGCTTCAGACCTGAACAGACTCCACTCCTATCAGGTTGCCTAATCACAGTTCTGGAGTCCATGTGTATTTTTAGCATGCATACACAAACTGTGAATGATTTACAAAGTTTGAGTTCTATGAAGATGTATTTTTTCATTTGTTTGCCTAAACCTAGTTATTTAATAATTGCTCTGATGCCACCTCTGTGTGGTATTCTGAGAGGCAGTTAATCTCCATTCATGTTCATGTGCTGTGTTCACATCTTGACTTTATACATTTTTATTGTATGTGGGTACAGATTAAATCTTTTCCAGGAACTAGGGAAGATACAGACAGAAGCAAGTTCTAATTTCCAAACTTTAATCCAATGACCACTGAACCCAGCCCATGTCAGGCCAAGCAGGCTGGCAGTGTTAATGAATGCCAATGTCTATTTTTCATGACTCACAGTGGGGTGATGTGTCTGGAATAATCTCCATCTGCCTGTTTCTGTAGCTTCATGACTAGATTTGTTGACTAGAGACAGCTTACACTGTGAGGCTGAGCTAGTTCAATGCTTTAACTGTATGTATAGTACCTAATATTTACACTTTGCACCATGGGGACAATAAAATAATGTAATTATGTAAAGGGGCACTACTGTTTCAAAATATATTTGCAACCTGCCTGATAAGAGGAGTTGACTGGTACAACGCAACTCTATTTTAAAATTACTGTTTTTCTTTTTATGCCAGTTACTGCGTAAGCCTCAAATCAGATCTATGGAGAAAAAAAAAAAAGGGGGCTAAAACGCAATCTTTGCAATGGCATTGCAAAATATCCAAGGGAAAAAAAGATGTTTAATTGGCTAATACACTGTGAAATTTGCTGACGATTTGTAAAATAATGATACAGTGTAAGTCCTGCAACACACGTGTAAGAAGTCTTCAGCTCATTAGTCTCTGGAAAAACCAAACTGCTGCAACCAGCTTCAGTGACTCCTATTCTCCCTGGCGTCGGCACAAACTTATCTTGCGTATGAGAAGACTGAAGCTGGACTGTAGGTAATTACTGCATAAATGCAAACAGCTTGCTTTTAAAAAATTCTTCTGTGCATGTTGAATGTATGTGATAGATTTAAACAACATCATAAATGTAAACTGTACTTGAGAAAACTGTAACTGTGCAGCTGGTAGAGTCCATAAAGATAAAAGAAATGTTTCCATAACATTTAATTTCAAGTTGACATTTATATAACAAAACCACGGTAAAGCTATGTTTAGCTGAAGTTGTTTGCATATTTTGCATCAGTATCACCAAAGGCTCTCTCCCTCATTTATATAGTTACCACATTTTGGTAACCACATTTATATAGCAGAGGCAACAGCTACCGCAAAAGGAAAACTGAAAATCAGAGAATTTGCAACATTTGGATAAACAAGCCATCAATTCTGGTATTGTAACTAATCAACAACTGGATGTGTTCACTTTTGACTGAAGCAACTGGCCTGTTTTCAGTAACAGAGACACACAGCACAGTTCATACCAAGTTCTTGAACATTTAACTGTGAAAATACCCAAATCAATACGATTTTAGTTTGTCAGACAGAAACACACTATTCTTCTTTCATCTCTCTCATCTTAAAAATGTCACAGGGAATGGCTAATCTTTTAGGCTCATGCAAATTCATCCTTCTGGGTTCATTTCCTTACCAAGCATAAGGCCATAATAATGAGATTTTTTTCCTTTTCAGTCTTATTGGTTTAGTAAGGACAGAGGGTTAACATAAGTAGATCCCTTCCTGACTGCCGTTGTGATACAGAGAGGGTTCATGTGGAGTTTTCCTATATGCATTAGACTTGCTAAAAGATGCAGAAACATGAGTTCCACATTGTAGGGTGAGATCCTGTCCCTCTTGGAATGAATAAGGGTTTTGCAGTTGACATTAATAGGGTTAAGATTTCCTGAAAGGAAATCAACTTTTTTTTGTAACAAATCTAGCATTTGAGAAACATCTTGTGTTTGCTGCAGTAAGCCATAGCAAAGATGGAGCTTTACTGTGCTTAAAGGTGTGAAGACACAGTGAGACCGTAGCATACGTCAGCCTGCCAAGGTCAACTTTAAACAAGCTAGCTCGAGTTCTGACAAAGTGCAGCCAAAGAAGCAGAGAGGTTAGCTCAGGTTAGCTGTCCCATTATTCACCCAGCTTTCCAGACAGGCTGAGTAGCTCATACTTGCGCTGTAGCCTGGCACAATTACACTACTATCATTACCCAGACTGACTGCATAGAAACTAGCTCATGAGTGTCCACAAAAGCTCCCGCTGAATTAATCAGAGATTTTTCAGGGATAAGAATACAATTTGCAATTCAATATCCAAAATAAATTTCTCAAAGAATCTGTTACAGAGGAATAGTGGGTTTATCTTCATCATCACATCAACAAATAAATTCTTTGCAGACCAAAGGAAATTTAAGTTTTAAAAAAATAACAGAGTGTCTTTAATAAATGCTATGAAAAAGCATGAAAATTTCAATGAAATGGGAACTCGGGAAAAGTTGTGCATCATGATACGCAAAGCTCAGGGTTTATACTGAGTATCAATTAGTTTACATGACATCAGTGGATTACCAAAATACAGAGGAGCCACTTCTCATTACTGTTGGTCCTTGAAAGCCTATGAATAGAAATGAATGCAAAATAAATAAAACATTATACATCACACACCTTGGCGCTCAATAAGTAAATGTCTTAGGAAGATGCTGAGGACAGTGTTTCAGCCAGCACTTCCAAATATCTCCCTCTTTCCGTTAGGATCCCTGCTACAGTGCTTTGAATCACATTCTAGGCAACAATAAACACAGCATACCACTAATCAGCTTTTTTCATGAAAGAAAGCTGCTTTCTTAATACAGCTTCCAGCCTCTTCTGAGAAACCTCTGGTGTTTTAAATAATAAGTATCTTTGTATATGAGGGCCAATGATACAAGACAAACCTTGAAGTCAAAGGAATGTGTGCATGGAAATGGTGCAGAATCAAGTCTGAAACCAAGAACTAGCTTTTTGTTGCGAGGGCTGCAAGAATGCTAGAACCCTAAGGGAACATTTCTAAGGGTGCTGGGCTGCAAAAGACAGAAATATGTACTTCTTGAGATTTTCCAAAAGTTCCTCAAATTTTGCACCTTCTACAGTCTCCCTTAAATTTCTAACCCAGGTAACATGATAATAGTTTAATTCTTTTTGCCCTGAAAGACATTTAGATGACATTATGAAAGACAATATTGTCTGACTACAGTTAAATAAGAGTGTTCACTTATATGACACAGTAAATAATGTGTGCTATAAGTAGTGATGCATTACTGGTAGTGGTTAAAACTAAGAGAGCACAACTTTAAAGAAGAAAGATTGAAATGAAGTGTAGAGCTTAAAAATCTTCCCATTGCTAAAAAATGTATTTTACAGTATTAAATCAAAGACAAGGAACCAGGTTTTAGATGGTAATCTTTTGGAGGCAATCTGTGGTTCCTTGAGTGTGTCTGGAAAGTGTTCCACAAGTAGGTGGCATGGTCTTGGATGGAGTATCATGGCACAATCCCAATCTCAAAATATCTAAGGACATCAAATCCAGTCTTTTCCAGTTAATTTTCTATCTCGCAGGCTTCCATCCAAGTTGTTAACAATGTGGGTGAGGGACTATCAGCTTAACTTGCCAGTCCTGTCACGCTGAGAAAAGCTCTCAGTGAGGAGACGTTCAATGCTGCTGAGCTGGAGTTAGAGTGCAGGGAATAGCAGCATGTTTATGGAGCCTCTGTGTGGGCTGTGAAAAAATAACTTCATTTTTCACTTAAAAAACTTTGACAAATCAAAACCCAGAAAGTCTTCAGGCCATTTTCTTGTTAAGACAGCCTTGAAAACAAACTGAAAGAAACTAAAGGTAGCATATTATGTAGTACTGGTACTGGTAATAATAAATTATATGGATTATTGGCACAAAATATGAGAAGTTCCTTTAAAAATACATAAAAAGTAATTCAGCAAATCATTACTAAGGTGGTTCTTACATAATATTGCATAACAGCAACAAAAACCAAATCAGCAGTGATTATCTTCAGGTTTTGCAAGTGGTAATAAAATGACTTTACACATTGCACAAGCTAAGAATATTTTTGATAGTAGGAGATGAAGGCATGACTTTGGTCCCCAAAATAATAGCAAGATGAGAGTGGAAGTCTCACAAGGGGAAGATTGTAAAGGTACTCGGCATTAATGTAGTGAGATTTTGCAGTGAATAATTTTCAGGGAGCATGGATGGGTGCTGATCATAGCTTTCTTTTAGGACACATGAGTGTAACTGTCTGTTCCTGTCAGGAAGGAGGAAATGTAAAGATTAGATGACAGTAGAACACTTGGCATGGGTCCACAGCAATCAGATCAATCAATAAGATATATACAGTCAAGGGTAACTGAATCAGTCAATAAAAGAAATAGAGGGTCAAATCAATGTCTTCTACTATTTTGTTTTCTATTGCAGAAGCATATTTAGTTCTTGGGAGTGGTGGTGAATGAGAAGCTGAACACAAGCAGACAATGTGCGCTCGCAGCCCAGAAGGCCAAAAACCGTGTCCTGGGCTGCATCAAGAGAAGCGTGGCCAGCAGGTCGAGGGAGGTGATTCTCCCCCTCTGCTCTGCTCTCGTAAGGCCCCACCTGGAGTACTGCATCCAGTTCTGGAGCCCCCATCACAAAAGAGACCTGGAGCAGCTAGAACAAGTCCAGAGAAGGGCCACCAGGATGATCCGAGGGCTGGAGCACCTCTCCTATGAGGACAGGCTGAAAGAGTTGGGGCTGTTCAGCCTGGAGAAGAGAAGGCTCTGGGGAGATCTTATAGCAGCCTTCCAATACCTGAAGGGGGCCTACAAGAAAGCTGGAGAAGGACTTTTCATAAGGGCAGTTAATGACAAAACAAGGGGAAATGGGTTTAAACTGGAAGAGGGTAGGTTTAGATTAGATATTAGGAAGAAGTTCTTCACTGTGAGCGTGGTCAGACACTGGAACAGGTTGCCCAGGGAAGTTGTGGCTGCCTCCTCCTTGGAAGTTTTCAAAGCCAGGTTGGATGAGGCTTTGAGCAACCTGGTCTAGTGGAAGGTGTCCCTGCTGGTGGCAAGGGGGTTGGAACTAGATGATCTTTAAGGTCCCTTCCAACCCAAACCATTCTATGATTCTATGATTCTTTCATTTTGTTCTAAGAAAATAAAGCTTAGGGAAGTTGTCTGTTGCAGAGTCGTACTCTTCCATACGCCAAGGTCTCAGCTGTTTGGATTGTGTTTCTATATACTGTTGACATATCTAGTGGATATATAATGTTGAAATTATAAAGTCCCACAGACTATGTAACAACTTTTACTGAACTGTGGAATAAAAGCAAAGTGTCTTTAAATGACTTGAAAGTTATAAAAGGAAAAAAAAAGAAAAAAAACATAGAAAGAAAGATGAGAGAGATTTGGGAACAATAGCCTGTTAAAATAACCTAGTCTAATTTTTATAGCTCCTCAAGTGCTGAAAACATAGCCAAATTTCCATGATGCTACTGACTTAATGCTTTTGAAGACTCATGGCAACAGATTTCTCATATCTGAACAAAGAAAACAAAAGTGGATCTTTTCCATGAGTTACATACAAATCCTGAGTTAACAGGATCCAGATAAAAAGGTAATAACAACTGACAAGATTAATAAACTACATGAGCACACACACTGCATTGGCAGCAGGTTTCCATCAGCTTGACTCCTCAGGCTTGCCCTTCACTTTTAAGCTCCATGTAGTTGTATTAAACAGATGTCAGACACAATTTTACTGCACTAGTGGAGCCAAGCATTCAAGCTATACTTTGTGCTAAGCCTTTTTGAAAAGATGGTATGTTTTCTTAGAACATACTTTGTGGTCCATACTTGTTGTTTTAGATGCAGGTCAACAGAATAGTCACTGGTCAAAAATGTTTTCTTCCACCCCTTCAGGTGACAGTGTGAGGCTTTTAAAACAAAGGTTCCTGGGTAGTGTGTGAGAAACTGTCTGGAAAAATATATCCAGAATACCCAAAAATGTGATGAGATGGGAGTTCAACTACTATAACACACTTCCTCTGCATGACTGAAAAAAAAAAAACCCTTAAAAGATGAGGAACAAATGTAGTATCTGGTATATACGAAGGTTGAGAAACTATTCCCAGTGAATTGCTGTCTTTTCTGTGCAGTATAGCAAATATCAGCACTGCAGATAGAGCGTCTAATAACTACCACTTCCTATGAAATCTCTTCCAACCATGTACAAACAAGTGTGTGGTGCTGATCCAGCATCACTCAGTTGTCTTGCCAGCTTCCCAGGAGAATCTCAAACAGCCCCACATGAAGCTTGCAACATTACACGCAAATCATCTTCTTCCCCATAAGATATCTTTTATGGAGCAAAATAAAGATTTTAGACATATATTTAGAATTCTCTTTACTTCTCTACATAAGTGAAAGAAAAAAGTATGTCAGTGGTTGTCTACAGGAAAAGTATACTTTCTCTGTGACTTCAAGAAGACTTCTTCCTTTTCTGCACAGATTATGTTCAATTATATTATCATATTTTTAAAAACACTGAATGGTGTGATGTAATCAGCATCCAATCCCATTTACTTTGTGTCTGAAAGCTTTCCGTAATAGCAGTATAGAAAGGGTATGAGAATAGGGGGATCACGCAGAATACTGTGAGGGTGGTCTGACACTGGAACAGGTTGCCCAAGGAAGTTGTGGATGCCCCCTCCCTGGAAGTGTTTAAGGCCAGGCTGGATGAGGCTTTGAGCAACCTGGTCTAGTGGAAGGTGTCCCTGCTGATGGCAGGGGGTTTGGAACTAGATGATCTTTAAGGTCCCTTCCAATCCAAACCATTCTATGATTCTATGATTCTATGAATACTTCCTTAGACCCTAGTACAGGACAGGGACTTCCAGCACCAGGCATAGTATTTTTGTATTTAATATCCATTCGTACATTTATCTCTAATAAATTTGCCTATTTTCTTCTGCCCCTTCTTTTAAACCCTGTGCCAATGTAAAAGCATTATAGAAAAGTGTCTCTCTATTGACTGTACTACCATTCAAATGCAGGCATCTGTATTGCAAGTTATAGGTCTGATTACTGTTATTACTATTATTAACCATGATCTCTCACATTTGATATAGATTTCAAATATTCCTTCTGGTCATTTTCTTAAATCATAAGATTTTTGGCAGGTGGTTCAAACATGACTGAAAAAAGATATACCTTAGGGCAAGATTTTTCTTATCTATTCAGATTTCAATTTAGCTCTTCTGTGTACGTCAGTGAGAGATCTGTCAAATCCATAATTTAAAAATAAACCATGAAGATCTTAAATTATAGAACTGAGATTGGAAGATATAGGTGTGATCCAGATATAATGTAACCACACTATACATATATAACACAAGGCCAGGCATGGTACAGCTCCACAGAGGTGAACAAAGACGTTTTGGAAAGCACTGTTCATCTCTCATCATCTCCATAACAGAAAAGTTCATACTTTTTTTCTTTCTTTGGAAAAATGTTAGAAAATGCTTCTCACTGCTGGAAACATTTAGAGTAACTGGTTGTAGCTATAGTAGATGCACCATAAGGGTCAGATCCATCTTTAAATATGCCCAAGGAAAGATCAATTTCCCTATTTCTGAAATAAACCAAGTCAAGAGGACTCAATGCATGTGCATGAAAACAAGATTAGGGATCAGTCACTCCATAGCCCAGTCATGCAACAGCTACATGAAATGTTTTTCTGTGATCGAAATGCCACCGTCCTATCAATATAAATCCTGGATTTTGTTAAAGAAATATAAGACTGTTTGAAAACTATCTTTTTAGATAGAAATGAATACTCAGTTGTTCCTTTGCAGCATTCCTGTGCTGATGCATCTGATAAATTTAGAAATAAACCAAAGTTTTTTCTGAGGTTTTGCACCATAAACCTAGGTTTTGACTTTTCCTTGAGTGGTAATTATCCCCAAAGTAATTTCAAAATTTAATATATTAATAAATATATTA